>NC_056441.1:62387298-62392298 GCF_018296145.1 Oncorhynchus tshawytscha
CCTCAACTCTCTCTGGTATTCACTCTCTGACCGTGTTCCAGAGGTGCACTTGGGCAACGAGAAATGTGTAACACAAGACAAATATTGAAACCAATATCAGCACTGAACAGAATGTACGCTGCTCTCGACAAGAAGCAATACAGCACATGATCAAATGACCATTAAAGTAGTTGCTTGTGCTGCTTGTTCTTAGGGCATGTTCCAGTGTTCCAGATGTATTGATAACACTTTTCTAGATGTATCGATAACTCCAGAGAGCAGGTTCATGGACGTGTGTGTGTGCCTAGGGGAGACTGTAGGACAAACTGCTGAAATGCTTAGCACACACACACACACACACATGCCACCATGCACACACACACACACACAACAACTTCTTTCTAATCAACTAAAGAAAATGAAGTGAATTTCATGCTTTGCCCAAATTCAATGAAGACTTAAGAACCTCAAAGAGGGACATTCTGAACCACAAATTTACGACCACACATTCACTCACACTGATTGCATTTTATTTAGCGTGTCCCTTATCTTGCAAAGCCTTCGCTTTGGTGATTATGTTGAGGCCCACGCAATGCTCTATTTTAATAGAAAGCATGTATGCACATGTATGAATGAGAGAGAGAGAGAGAGAGAGAGAGAGAGAGAGAGAGAGAGAGAGAACATGAGAAGCATTGAATTGCCTTAAAAGGGGAAAAGGGGATACCTGGTCAGTTGCACAACTGAATACATTCAACTGAAATGTGGGAATAGTAGGTTAACTGCCTTGTTCAGGGGCAGAACGACAGATTCGATCTAGCAACCTTTTGGTTACTGGCCCAACACTCTAACCACTAGGCTACAATAAGGGAAAGCATTGTCAAGTTGTCATTGGCAGCTGTTTGAACACACAATCTCCTGCTTCAGATTGACAGCTGCAGGGCTAAGGGGCTATGCAGTTGGCAGAACCAATGTGACCAGATTATTCTGACCTCCTCTGTCCTGAACGTAGCTAGCTGGAAACTATTACCTGTCCTGAACGTAGCTAGCTGGAAACTATTACCTGTCCTGAACGTAGCTAGCTGGAAACTATTACCTGTCTTGAACGTAGCTAGCTGGAAACTATTACCTGTCCTGAACGTAGCTAGCTGGAAACTATTACCTGTCCTGAACGTAGCTAGCTGGAAACTATTACCTGTCCTGAAGGTAGCTAGCTGGGAACTATTACCTGTCCTGAAGGTAGCTAGCTGGGAACTATTACCTGTCCTGAACGTAGCTAGCTGGAAACTATTACCTGTCCTGAAGGTAGCTAGCTGGGAACTATTACCTGTCCTGAAGGTAGCTAGCTGGGAACTATTACCTGTCCTGAACGTAGCTAGCTGGAAACTATTACATGTCCTGAAGGTAGCTAGCTGGGAACTATTACCTGTCCTGAATGTAGCTAGCTGGAAACTATTACCTGTCCTGAAGGTAGCTAGCTGAAAACTATTACCTGTCCTGAACGTAGCTAGCTGGAAACTATTACCTGTCCTGAAGGTAGCTAGCTGGAAACTATTACCTGTCCTGAAGGTAGCTAGCTGGAAACTATTACCTGTCCTGAACGTAGCTAGCTGGAAACTTGTACCTGTCCTGAACGTAGCTAGCTGGAAACTATTACCTGTCCTGAAGGTAGCTAGCTGGAAACTATTACCTGTCCTGAACGTAGCTAGCTGGAAACTATTACCTGTCCTGAAGGTAGCTAGCTGGAAACTATTACCTGTCCTGAACGTAGCTAGCTGGAAACTATTACCTGTCCTGAAGGTAGCTAGCTGGAAACTACACTGCTCAAAAAAATAAAGGGAACACTTAAACAACACAATGTAACTCCAAGTCAATCACACTTCTGTGAAATCAAACTGTCCACTTAGGAAGCAACACTGATTAACAATAAATTTCACATGCTGTTGTGCAAATGGAATAGACAACAGGTGGAAATTATAGGCAATTAGCAAGACACCCCCAATAAAGGAGTGGTTCTGCAGGTGGGGACCACAGACCACTTCTCAGTTCCTATGCTTCCTGGCTGATGTTTTGGTCACTTTTGAATGCTGGCGGTGCTTTCACTAGAGTGAAAGCACCGCCACACTATTTCTCAATATACAATATTTTTTAATTGTCACAAGCAATCTGTAAAAACGTCACACACCACCACCACCACACTCACACACAGTAGGAGATCTAGTTCCATGGTCCATAGGGACTCCTCTCCCCCATACTGACTGCTATAGCCCACCTGCCAGTCTCTTTCCTCAGACTAGTGGTTTAATCACCTCTAACACCTCCTGACAGAGGAGCCTCTAACACCCCCAGGGTCACCCAGCCATTCAGCCACAGCGCTGATGATGAAGATGTGCTGGACACAATGGCAGTCTTTGTATCGTTAACTTGTAGACAGACAGGTACTGTGTCCTAATACACACTCCAACAGGCTAGCTATTATATAAAATGTTTACATATCCAGCCAAGGTAATGGAAGACAGAGGAAGAGAGTGGGAAAGAGAGAGACAGAAAGAAAAAGAAAGAGGCAGGGAGAGAGAGAGAGAGAGAGAGAAAGAAAAAGGGAGAGAGACAGAGAGAGACAGAGACAGAGAGAGAGACAGAGAGAGAGAGAGAGAGACAGGGAGAGAGAGAGAGTGAGAGAGAGACAGGGAGAGAGAGAGACAGGGAGAGAGAGAGACAGGGAGAGAGAGAGACAGGGAGAGAGAGAGACAGGGAGAGAGGGAGAGAGAGAGACAGGGAGAGAGAGAGACAGGGAGAGAGAGAGAGAGACAGGAGAGAGAGAGAAAGAGAGACAGGGAGAGAGAGAGAGAGAGACAGGGGGAGACAGTGGGAGAGAGAGAGACAGGGGGGGGAGAGAGAGAGAGAGACAGAGAGAGAGAGAGACAGAAAGAAAAAGAGAGAGAGACAGGGAGGGAGAGAGAGACAGGGGAGAGAGAGAGAGAGACAGGGGGAGAGAGAGAGACAGAGAGAGAGAGAGACAGGGGGATAGAGAGAGAGAGAGACAGGGGATAGAAAGAGAGAGACAGGGGGAGAGAGAGAGAGAGAGACAGGGGGAGAGAGAGAGAGAGACAGGGGGAGAGAGAGAGAGACAGGGGGGAGAGAGAGAGACAGGGAGAGACAGACAGAGAGAGAGAGAGACAGGGGAGAGAGAGAGAGAGAGACAGGGGGATAGAGAGAGAGAGACAGGGGGATAGAGAGAGAGAGACAGGGGGAGAGAGAGAGAGAGACAGGGGGAGAGAGAGAGAGAGACAGGGGGATAGAGAGAGAGAGACAGGGGGAGAGAGAGAGAGAGACAGGGAGAGCGAGAGAGAGACAGGGGAGAGAGAGAGAGAGAGAGAGACAGGAGAGAGAGAGAGAGAGAGAGACAGGGAGAGAGAGAGACAAAGAAAAGGAGAAAGAGACAGGGAGAGAGAGACAGGGAGAGAGAGAGACAGAAAGAAAAGGAGAAAGAGACAGGGGAGAGAGAGACAGGGAGAGAGAGAGAGAGAGAGAGAGACAGGAGCGAGAGAGAGAGAGAGACAGGCGGAGAGAGAGAGAGAGGGGAGAGAGAGAGACAGAAAGAAAAGGAGAAAGAGACAGGAGAGAGAGAGAGAGAGAGAGACAGGGAGAGAGAGACAGGAGAGAGAGACAGGGAGAGAGAGACAGGGGAGAGAGAGAGAGAGAGAGACGGGGGGAGAGAGACAGAAAGAAAAGGAAAAAGAGACGGAGAGAGAGAGAGAGAGAGACAGGGGAGAGGGAGTACCAGGGGAGAGAGAGAGACAGGGGGAGAGGAGAGAGAGAGGGAGAGAGAGAGAGACTGGGGAGAGAGAGAAACAGGGGGAGTCAGGGAGAGAGACAGAAAGAAAAGGAGAAAGAGACAGGAGAGAGAGAGACAGGGGGAGAGAGAGAGAGACAGGGGGAGACAGGGAGAGAGAGAGAGACTGGGAGAGAGAGAGAAACAGGGAGTCAGGGAGAGAGAGACAGAAAGAAAAGGAGAAAGAGACAGGGGAGAGAGAGAGAGAGACAGGGGGAGACAGGGGAGAGAGAGAGACAGGGGGAGAGAGAGAGAGACATGGGGAGAGAGAGAGAGAGAGAGGGAGAGAGGGAGACTGGGAGAGAGAGAGAAACAGGGGAGTCAGGAGAGAGAGACAGAAAGAAAAGGAGAAAGAGACAGGGAGAGAGAGACAGGGAGAGAGAGAGAGAGACAGGGGGAGACAGGGAGAGAGAGAGAGACTGGGAGAGAGAGAGAAAGGGGGAGTCAGGGAGAGAGAGACAGAAAGAAAAGGAGAAAGAGACAGGAGAGAGAGAGAGAGAGACAGGGAGAGACAGGGGGAGAGAGAGAGACAGGGGGGAGAGAGAGAGAGACAGAGAGAGAGACAGAAAGAAAAAGAGAGAGACAGGGAGGGAGAGAGAGAGACAGGGAGAGAGAGAGAGAGAGAGAGACAGGGAGAGAGAGAGAGAGACAGGGGGAGAGAGGAGACAGAAAGAAAGGAGAAAGAGACAGGGAGAGAGAGAGAGAGACAGGGGAGAGAGAGAGACACAGGGAGAGAGAGAGAGACAAAAGAGAAAGAGACAGGAGAGAGAGACAGGGAGAGAGAGAGGCAGAGAGAGACAGGGAGAGAGAGAGAGAGACAGGGAGAGGACAGGAGAGAGAGAGACAGAGGGAGAGAGAGAGACAGAGAGAGACAGGGAGAGAGAGAGAGACAGGAGAGAGACAGAGAGAGAGACAGGGAGAGAGACAGAGAGAGAGGGAGAGAGACAGGGAGAGAGAGAGAGAGAGACAGAGGGAGAGAGAGAGACAGAGAGAGAGAGAAACGGGGAGTCAGGGAGAGAGAGACAGAAAGAAAAGGAGAAAGAGACAGGGAGAGAGAGAGAGAGAGACAGGGGGAGACAGGGGGAGAGAGAGAGACAGGGGGAGAGAGAGAGAGAGACATGGGGAGAGAGAGAGAGAGACAGAAAGAAAAAGAGAGAGACAGGGAGGGAGAGAGAGAGACAGGGGAGAGAGC
>NC_056441.1:62779798-62859798 GCF_018296145.1 Oncorhynchus tshawytscha
AGAAACACGACCATGATGTGGTTAACCGATACGTAAAAAACCTCTCCAGGTGTTGTAAGATCTGGTTGGTATCAGCAACGTCTGAGCAGAGAAACACGACCATTGAGATGAGCGCAATGCAAGACTCTGCTCTCACACAGTCACACAGTGTGTCTACTACAACCTGGTAGCTACAGGACCAAAACAGTGGAATAGGTTTAGCCTCGAGCTCCAGAGCTCCAGGTTGTTGCGGAAATTGACCCACTACTACTGTTTACTTGGTGCGTCTACATCATCTCGCTGAGTCTACCTTTAAACCTAACCTAGCACCTTATGCATTAATACCCCATATTGACAATAAGTCAAATCCCCAAAAACTTTACTAACACATAAATGCCAACAACACATAGGCTACTTTCTGTCCCTAACACTGAAACTAAATAATATACAAATTAAATTAAAATGTTTTTACAAAACTTAAAAATAAACCCAGTTTGATCCGAAAACGAACTGAAACTACACTGAATTTCAAATAAAAATCATTAAACTATGTAATAGAAACCCCCCACAAACTATAATAACCTTGGTGTTTTGTTGGTGTGTTGTCTGGCAGTGGCGTTGGGACTGAGGATGTGTGTGTGTGTAGGGATGGGGGGTTGACTGTTTTGACAGATCTGGTCGTGTTATCTGGCGAGGTAAATCCGCCCTAAACCTGGCGATAATGTCTTGGTGGGGGGGATGTGATGGGGGTGATTGGGGTGAGAGAGATTAATAAGGAATCGCTCCAAAAGGCTTCAGAGCCGCTAAGATTCTTAACCCAGTTAACCTCCCTTGGCGGTGGTGATGGTGAATCTCAAATGTCCTCCCGGAATGTTTGTGTTCACGTAATAGCAGTTATATTATTGGTTTGATTTAGCTGCAGTATCAATCCCTCCCTGAGGTTTGTAGGTCAGTTTTTTGGACCAGGGAATGACAGAGATGACATAGAACAGGGAGTACGTAGCTAATGTAGGATATTGACCAAAATGATATTAGTTCGATTTTTCATGATATGAGTTTGAATGTCGGATTACTTTACTGTATTCGTCAATTTCAGAGGCTGCTCTATGATCGAGCACGGTCCAGGCAGAGGTTGCTCTATGATCGAGCAAGGTCCAGGCAGAGGCTGCTTTATGATCGAGCAAGATCCAGGCAGAGGCTGCTATATGATCGAGCAAGGTCCAGGCAGAGGCTGCTCTATGATCGAGCAAGGTCCAGGCAGAGGCTGCTCTATGATCGAGCAAGGTCAGGCAGGCAGAGAGCTCCAGGCAGAGGCTGCTATATGATCGAGCAAGGTCCAGGCAGAGGCTGATGGAGCAAGGTCCAGGCAGAGGCTGCTCTATGATCAAGGTCCAGGCAAGGTCCAGGCAGAAGCTTGATCAAGGTCCAGGAATGGTTCCAAACATTTAACCTATGATCGAGCAAGGTCCAGGCAGAGGCTGCTTTTAGTTTACGTGAATGGTTAAACATTTCTGGAAAGGAGGAAGGTAATCCTTGTGTTTAGCTGTCAATCCTTCCCTCCCTCTTCCTGCCTTCCTACTTTTCTCTCTCTGATTCCAGAAATGGTAGACCACGTCTGTTTGAGATATTACAACAACTAAGAAGTTACTGCAAACAACAAACACCGTTTCTTCCAGTCAGTCATCATTGCACACGCGATAGAAAAGCAGAATGTGTGCCGCAATTTTTACCCCACGGAGCTGAAGGCGCCTCACCTCCGTCTCAGCTAATAAATAAAACAAATGAAAGTCGCTGGGGCGAACAGTGTCGCTGTTCCCCAAGCCCCCCCCCCCCACACACACACGAGATCTGGAAATGCTGTACTTTATCATATAGGTCAAGGGGCTTGCCTTAGGTCAAGAGCAATCAACTGTAAATTTCGGTGTTCCTCAAGGTTCCGTTTTAGGACCACTATTGTTTTCACTATATATTTTACCTCTTGGGGATGTTATTCGAAAACATAATGTTAACTTTCACTGCTATGCGGATGACACACAGCTGTACATTTCAATGAAACATGGTGAAGCCCCAAAATTGCCCTTGCTAGAAGCATGTGTTTCAGACATAAGGGAGTGGATGGCTGCAAACGTTCTACTTTCAAACTCGGACAAAACAGAGATGCTTGTTCTAGGTCCCAAGAAACAAAGATCTTCTGTTGAATCTGACAATTAATCTTAATGGTTGTACAGTCGTCTCAAATAAAACTGTGAAGGACCTCGGCGTTACTCTGGACCCTGATCTCTCTTTTGAAGAACATATCAAGACCATTTCAAGGACAGCTTTTTTCCATCTACGTAACATTGCAAAAATCAGAAACTTTCTGTCTAAAAATGATGCAGAAAAATGTATCCATGCTTTTGTCACTTCTAGGTTAGACTACTGCAATGCTCTACTTTCCGGCTACCCGGATAAAGCACTAAATAAACTTCAGTTGGTGCTAAATACGGCTGCTAGAATCCTGACTAGAACCAAAAAATTTGATCATATTACTCCAGTGCTAGCCTCTCTACACTGGCTTCCTGTCAAAGCAAGGGCTGATTTCAAGGTTTTACTTCTAACCTACAAAGCATTACATGGGCTTGCTCCTACCTATCTCTCTGATTTGGTCCTGCCGTACATACCTACACATACGCTACGGTCACAAGACGCAGGCCTCCTAATTGTCCCTAGAATTTCTAAGCAAACAGCTGGAGGCAGGGCTTTCTCCTATAGAGCTCCATTTTTATGGAACGGTCTGCCTACCCATGTCAGAGACGCAAACTCGGTCTCAACCTTTAAGTCTTTACTGAAGACTCATCTCTTCAGTGGGTCATATGATTGAGTGTAGTCTGGCCCAGGAGTGGGAAGGTGAACGGAAAGGCTCTGGAGCAACGAACCGCCCTTGCTGTCTCTGCCTGGCCGGTTACCCTCTTTCCACTGGGATTCTCTGCCTCTAACCCTATTACAGGGGCTGAGTCACTGGCTTACTGGGGCTCTCTCATGCCGTCCCTGGAAGGGGTGCGTCACCTGAGTGGGTTGATTCACTGATGTGGTCATCCTGTCTGGATTGGCACCCCCCCTTGGGTTGTGCCATGGCGGAGATCTTTGTGGGCTATACTCAGCCTTGTCTCAGGATGGTAAGTTGGTGGTTGAAGATATCCCTCTAGTGGTGTGGGGGCTGTGCTTTGGCAAAGTGGGTGGGGTTATATCCTTCCTGTTTGGCCCTGTCCAGGGGTGTCCTTGGATGGGGCCACAGTGTCTCCTGACCCCTCCTGTCTCAGCCTCCAGTATTTATGCTGCAGTAGTTAATGTGTCGGGGGGCTAGGGTCAGTTTGTTATATCTGGAGTACTTCTCCTGTCCTATTCGGTGTCCTGTGTGAATCTAAGTGTGCGTTCTCTAATTCTCTCCTTCTCTCTTTCTTTCTCTCTCTCGGAGGACCTGAGCCCTAGGACCATGCCCCAGGACTACCTGAACTGATGACTCCTTGCTGTCCCCAGTCCACCTGGCCGTGCTGCTGCTCCAGTTTCAACTGTTCTGCCTTATTATTATTCGAACATGCTGGTCATTTATGAACATTTGAACATCTTGGCCATGTTCTGTTATAATCTCCACCCGGCACAGCCAGAAGAGGACTGGCCACCCCACATATGCTCTCTCTAATTCTCTCCTTCTTTCTCTCTATCGGAGGACCTGAGCCCTAGGACCATGCCCCAGGACTACCTGACATGATGAATCCTTGCTGTCCCCAGTCCACCTGGCCGTGCTGCTGCTCCAGTTTCAACTGTTCTGCCTTATTATTATTGGAACATGCTGGTCATTTATGAACATTTGAACATCTTGGCAATGTTCTGTTATAATCTCCACCCGGCACAGCCAGAAGAGGACTGGCCACCCCACATAGCCTGGTTCCTCTCTAGGTTTTTTCCTAGGTTTTGGCCTTTCTAGGGAGTTTTTCCTAGCCACCGTGCTTCTACACCTGCATTGCTTGATGTTTGGGGTTTTAGGCTGGGTTTCTGTACAGCACTTTGAGATATCAGCTGATGTACGAAGGGCTATATAAAAAATACATTTGATTTTTGATTTGCAATTTGAATGACAATGCTCATTAATAAGTATTCCAGCAGGCTAAAATGACAACAAAGAGTGAACTATCAAACAAATGATATGCTGCCTACATCAGCTAGAGTAGGTCTGCAGACCTGTAAATCAATATAACCCTGGGCACCTACAGACAGGACAGAGTCAGTGTATTGTGAAGGGACCGCCAAAGTCCTGACAACACCGGAGGTAAACAGATACAACTCTTCACGGCTAACACACACACACACACAAACACACACTCTAATGCCTTGCCTTGTAAATGCATCAGTCCTAGCCCTTGGCAGTGAGGTGTAATATTTCCTTAATGTAATGGGGTTTGATCGGGGGTGTTGGGTGTCCGATAGGCCTGCTGTTTTATTAGCACAACGAGCACTCTGGGGGTCTCCGGTTCATGCTGCCCTGCCCCACCCGAGCTCTCTCAGACACCAGACACACAAGCATGCACGCACAAACATTGCTGTTAAAGCTCGTCTGTACAGCCCAAAAGCCACAGAAGGATCCTTAATCGGAGCAAGCCTTGTGCAAAACAATACATTCCCAGTATGTGTGTGTATGTAGAGTGTGTGTGTGTGTGTGTGTGTATGTAGAGTGTATGTGTGTGGGGGAGTGTGTGTGTATGTAGTGTGTGTGTGTGTGTGTGTGTGTTTATGTAGAGTGTGTGTGTGTGTGTGTGTGTGTATGTAGAGTGTGTGTGTGTGTGTGTGTGTGTGTGGCAAAACAGTGGCAGCTCCAGATCCCGGATCTAGATGAAGCGCATTGACGCCACTCACCCCCTCCTCCCATTCCTATCCCACAACCCTCCACACCCTGCCAGTAGCCATTCTGATGTTTCTATGTTGTCGTTGTCTTAACCTCCATGCAAGTATTGAACATTCAGAACCCAGATTATTCAGTCCTCAACCTGAGCTCATTCAGCTGAATCAGGAAGTATGGAGTTATCAACAGAAGCTGGGACATATTTCCTAAGGCAACCCAAACACTATCAGTGTGCGTACCAAATGGCTCCCTATTCCCTATATAGTGCACTACTTTTAACCAGAGCCCTATGAGTCCTGGTTAAAAGTAGTACACTATATAGGGAATAGGGAGCCATTTGAAATGCAAATTCATTGTTTCTGAACGTCAAATAGAATTGATTATTCCAAAGATTTGCCATATGGCCTAAAAGCTTTGATATGTGATCCACTCACCCTACTGGGTAATGTTAGGGCTCAGGGAACTACTATCAGTCCCCTGACTACACACAGAGAAAGTCAATGTGAAATAAGAACAACATCATACGAGATGGCTTTTTTTTTTTACAATATGGATGTGAAGTCTAAAGAGCTTCCTATGTAGTGTTCTAGAAAACACTATCTAGGGAGTAACATCAGTCGATATAAAGGTGGTCCAGACACTGAGTATAGTATCCAGATTATAGACAGTATGATATTTTTTGGGATGGCTGATAATTCAGATCATCACAGAGCATAACCATATCCAGTGATATTACATCATCACAGAGCATAACCATATCCAGTGATATTACATCATCACAGAGCATAACCATATCCAGTGATATTACATCACAGAGCATAACCATATCCAGTGATATTACATCATCACAGAGCATAACCATATCCAGTGATATTACATCATCACAGAGCATAACCATATCCAGTGATATTACATCACAGAGCATAACCATATCCAGTGATATTACATCACAGAGCATAACCATATCCAGTGATATTACATCATCACAGAGCATAACCATATCCAGTGATATTACATCACAGAGCATAACCATATCCAGTGATATTACATCATCACAGAGCATAACCATATCCAGTGATATTACATCATCACAGAGCATAACCATATCCAGTGATATTACATCACAGAGCATAACCATATCCAGTGATATTACATCACAGAGCATAACCATATCCAGTGATATTACATCATCACAGAGCATAACCATATCCAGTGATATTACATCACAGAGCATAACCATATCCAGTGATATTACAGAGGTATGTGAATGTGGTGCCTCAAATTTGCACTGGGAAAAAGAAACTTACAGATCAAGACAAATTGTTTCTGTGGACTTGAGGCACACACACACACACACACACACACACACACACACACACACACACACACACACACACACACACACACACACACACACACACACACACACACACACACACACACACACACACACACACACACACACACACACACACACACACACAGTGTTCCCATAGCGGGTTGGAGGTGAGTCAGCTGCAGTGTTCCTGGAAGAGATGTTGTGTGGAAAGCACCAGAATAACTTGGCCAGTGGGAGTCTGAGGCGACACAGAGACAACAGGACTGCTGACCCCTTAGAAACAACTCCACCCAGACACAACATCCTCCAGAGGCCCTGCTGCTGCTAGTTCCCTCCTCACTCCTGATGGATTACCACTGTCCATGAGGTCACACAGGGATGGACCGGCTCATCTTCCACAGACATGCGTGGGACTGAGGATTGGCCCTAAACCCACATACAGATAGGCTTGGGGGTCTGAGGGGGTGGGGGGGTTATTTAAACCCATATGAAGATAACAAATGTGAGTGTGTGTCAGTGTTGCTGCTGACCCTCCTGGCAGGGCCTGAGAAACATGTCCTGAATTCTTCAAGGGGAGCCCCAAACCGTCATCAAGATGGGGTGGAGGGGTGAATATCACATCCTTCTCGACAGGCATGCGCGTGGGCTACCTGAACCGGTGACAGCCTGCCCTTTCCCCAAACGTCACGACCCTAGCCTCGACATCTAGGGGGGGTTAGCTAGTGGCAAGCTGACAAAGAGAGGCACTTTCTGGACTAGTGGGTCACCCCAACACCCACAGACCCCAATCCCTGCTTGCGCTCTGCCCTGCTAGGCTGGTGTGAGTACAACATTAACCCCTCGTGGCCCTATCTGGCCCTGCCCCTTCTCACCCAAACTGGACTGACTGGCTGGCTGAGATGAGCCCCCCAAACAAATTGCATGCACAAACACCTACTAGTACATACTGACACACATGCACAGACACACACGCTGGATAGCTGCAGAGCTACTGTAGGACCAGTATTCATATAGGACCTATCAACACATGCTGGGTGAAAAAGGGCTGGCGAACACCCTGATCCACAACCAACTCCCCTGTTTCTGCTGAAGGCCACGGCAAAGCTCTCACCAGACAGCACTGCTGACCTCTGACAGCTCAACACACTCGCATACAGATGCAATGCACCTCAACAGCCACAGCCCATTGTTGAGATGGCTTTGCTGTATTTGAGGTACTAAACTCTAGTCAGACGTGATATCATACTAATGTTGCATTTGTCTACCTATTGCAATGTGGTGGTGATTTCAAAACGTTAGAATATGTAGTTAGTGTATTTGCAAGAGTCCTTGTTCACCCACCCCTGGGCTGCTGGTGGTGGTAGAAGGTCTGGCCCTGGGCAGTTCTCTGTGATGAAGACCAGACCTGGGCTCTGCTTCCACTCAAACCATGCTCACACTGCATCCAAAGACCAGCGCAATCTCACACATACACACGGCTCCAGCCCTGTCAGGCCCTTTACCAAGGATAGATTGCATTACACCTCAGAGCAAGAGAGAGAGAGAGAATGTGCACGTGAGAGAGAGAGAGAGAGAGGAGGGGTTTTTACACAGTGTCTGTCTGACTGATGTGTCAATGTGAACAGGCATTAACTGAAAAACTGTGAAAAGACAAAACATTCCCAAGCAGCCTGGGCCGGGACACAGACCCACTCCCCTGGGCCGGGACACAGACCCACTCCCCTGGTGTTCTCCCTGGGCCAGGACACAGACCCACTCCCCTGGTGTTCTCCCTGGGCCAGGACACAGACCCACTCCCCTGGTGTTCTCCCTGGGCCAGGACACAGACCCACTCCCCTGGTGTTCTCCCTGGGCCAGGACACAGACCCACTCCCCTGGGCCTGGGACACAGACCCACTCCCCTGGGCCGGGACACAGACCCACTCCCCTGTGCCGGGACACAGACCCACTCCCCTGGGCCAGGACACAGACCCACTCCCCTGGGCCAGGACACAGACCCCTCCCCTGGTGTTCTCCCTGGGCCAGGACACAGACCCACTCCCCTGGTGTTCCCTGGGCAGGGACACAGACCCACTCCCCTGGGCCAGGACACAGACCCACTCCCCTGGGCCAGGACACAGACCCACTCCCCTGGTGTTCTCCCTGGGCCGGGACACAGACCCACTCCCCTGGTGTTCTCCCTGGGCCAGGACACAGACCCACTCCCCTGGGCCAGGACACAGACCCACTCCCTGGTGTTCTCCCTGGGCCAGGACACAGACCCACTCCCTGGGCCAGGACACAGACCCACTCCCTGGTGTTCTCCCTGGGCCAGGACACAGACCCACTCCCCTGGTGTTCTCCCTGGGCCAGGACACAGACCCACTCCCCTGGTGTTCTCCCTGGGCCAGGACACAGACCCACTCCCCTGGGCCAGGACACAGACCCACTCCCCTGGGCCGGGACACAGACCCACTCCCCTGGGCCGGGACACAGACCCACTCCCCTGGGCCGGGACACAGACCCACTCCCCTGGGCCAGGACACAGACCCACTCCCCTGGGCCAGGACACAGACCCACTCCCTGGGCCAGGACACAGACCCACTCCCTGGGCCAGGACACAGACCCACTCCCCTGGGCCAGGACACAGACCCACTCCCCTGGGCCAGGACACAGACCCACTCCCCTGGGCCAGGACACAGACCCACTCCCCTGGGCCGGGACACAGACCCACTCCCCTGGGCCAGGACACAGACCCACTCCCCTGGGCCAGGACACAGACCCACTCCCCTGGGCCGGGACACAGACCCACTCCCCTGGGCCAGGACACAGACCCACTCCCCTGGGCCAGGACACAGACCCACTCCCCTGGTGTTCTCCTTGGGCCAGGACACAGACCCACTCCCCTGGGCCAGGACACAGACCCACTCCCCTGGTGTTCTCCCTGGGCCAGGACACAGACCCACTCCCTGGGCCAGGACACAGACCCACTCCCCTGGTGTTCTCCCTGGGCCAGGACACAGACCCACTCCCCTGGTGTTCTCCCTGGGCCAGGACACAGACCCACTCCCCTGGGCCAGGACACAGACCCACTCCCCTGGCGTTCTCCATGGGCCAGGACACAGACCCACTCCCCTGGGCCAGGACACAGACCCACTCCCCTGGCGTTCTCCCTGGGCCAGGACACAGACCCACTCCCTGGTGTTCTCCCCTGGGCCGGGACACAGACCCACTCCCCTGGGCCAGGACACAGACCCACTCCCCTGGCGTTCTCCCTGGGCCGGGACACAGACCCACTCCCCTGGGTTCTCCCTGGGCCAGGACACAGACCCACTCACCTGGCCGGGACACAGACCCACTCCCCTGGGTTCTCCCTGGGCCGGGACACAGACCCACTCCCCTGGCGTTCTCCCTGGGCCGGGACACAGACCCACTCCCCTGGCGTTCTCCCTGGGCCGGGACACAGACCCACTCACCTGGCGTTCTCCCTGGGCCGGGACACAGACCCACTCCCTGGCTCTCCCTGGGCCGGGACACAGACCCACTCCCTGGCGTTCTCCCTGGGCCAGGACACAGACCCACTCCCCTGGCGTTCTCCCTGGGCCGGGACACAGACCCACTCCCCTGGCGTTCTCCCTGGGCCGGGACACAGACCCCCACCTGGCGTTCTCCCTGGGCCGGGACACAGACCCACTCCCCTGGCGTTCTCCCTGGGCCGGGACACAGACCCACTCCCCTGGGCCAGGACACAGACCAAACTCCCCTGGGCCAGGACACAGACCCACTCCCCTGGCATTCTCCCTGGGCCGGGACACAGAACCACTCCCCTGGCGTTCTCCCTGGGCCGGGACACAGACCCACTCACCTGGCGTTCTCCCTGGGCCGGGACACAGACCCACTCCCCTGGCGTTCTCCCTGGGCCGGGACACAGACCCACTCCCCTGGGCCAGGACACAGACCCACTCCCCTGGCGTTCTCCCTGGGCCGGGACACAGACCCACTCCCTGGTGTTCTCCCTGGGCCGGGACACAGACCCACTCACCTGGCATTCTCCCTGGGCCGGGACACAGACCCACTCCCCTGGCGTTCTCCCTGGGCCGGGACACAGACCCACTCCCTGGCGTTCTCCCTGGGCCAGGACACAGAACCACTCCCCTGGCGTTCTCCCTGGGCCGGGACACAGACCCACTCACCTGGCGTTCTCCCTGGGCCGGGACACAGTGGCGTTCTCCCTGGGCCGGGACACAGACCCACTCCCCTGGGCCAGGACACAGACCAAACTCCCTGGGCCAGGACACAGACCCACTCCCCTGGCATTCTCCCTGGGCCAGGACACAGACCCACTCCCCTGGCATTCTCCCTGGGCCGGGACACAGACCCACTCCAGTGTCGTTCTCCCTGGAATTTCATATCCACAGGAGTGCTGGCCCAGGCCATAAAGCAGAAGTTCAACTTTACAAGGCTGCTTCTTTCTGTTTGAAAACAGAGTCAGCAGCACAATAATGTCACGCTACAGCAGTAAATGTCAGGAGGCCAATTTTCACCATGGATGCAACTCAAATGGCACCCTATTTCCCTATATAGTGTACTCTTTTTGACCACAGCCCTATGGGCCCTGGTCAAAAGTAGTACTATGTAGGGAATAGAGTGCCACTTGGGACACAAGCCATGTCTCTCCTACAGAGCGTTAGTCTGTCTGGCCAGTCTCATATTAGCTGGTACCAACATCGCTGATGGGAGAAAAAACACCCTGAGATCAAGACCTGCGATGAATCACAAGAAAGCTTTTGTGAGAAAAGCTTGGTCTCTCTTAAACATCACTCTTTTAACGCAATATAAATGTTTATATGCATGCAATATAAATGTTTATATGCATCCCCCTGCACGCACGCACCACGCACACACACACACCAAATCGTATTGGTCACATACACATAATTATTAGATGTTATTGCGGGTGTAGCGAAATGCTTGTGTTCCTAGCTCCAACAGTGCAGTAATATCTAACAATACACAACAATACACACATCTAAAAGTAAAATAATGGAATTAAGAAATATATAAATATTAGGACGAGCAATGTTGGAGTGGCATTGACTACAATACAGCAGAATATAATACAGTATATACATATGAGATGAGTAAAGCAGTACGTAAACATGATTAAAGTGGAGCACTAGTCTCACACACACAGACAGATGAGACGGTCCATCCATTCACGTAACAACCCTGGAAAATGCCACAAATTCCACTGGTTAAACTTCAAAGTGAACTGTTCTCTGGAAATGAATGGAGAGAGAGCTAAGCTCACTCCTTACTGCTAGTAAGCATTTCTACTTTGATATGAATGAACAAAGAAAGGAACATCTGATGTGAGTTAGCCCATTGACTGCTGCATGTCCCCTCCTTCTGAGGAGAGATTCACTGGTCTGAACACTCCCTCCTGTTTGATCCTAGAGGACTACAGTTACCAGGAATGCGCCCTGTTCACTACATGGTGTACAACGTTTGACCAGAGCACAACATAGGGAATAGTGTGCCATTTGGGATTCAGCAGAATGTACCGTCTGTTTCCTATTGCTCTGTGGCCTCGGCCAACGGAGATTTATGCTGGTCATCAGAACGATGTAGAGGATAATTATTATTTAAACTAATGTCGCCCTAATTCAGACAAGACCAAACCCAAACCATCCTCTCTGTGAACCAACTATGACATATTTCACTATTTGAGATGACTGTGCAACAGGGAGTGTTGCATAGAGAATTAATTTTGTCTCACAGTTTGGTAAGATAAAAACAATAGGTTGGGCGTACATACTGTAGAGGTTCTACAAAGCAAGATAAACGAATGCACCTAGGTGATAAGTACTGGCATTTACCTTAGTGTTTTTCTCATACAGAAACATCAGGGAGAAAGAGGGGAAAAAATCTCCCCACAAAATGTTGACGATTTTCCACCTCATCCTTCAAACCCAGTTTACACTCCTCCACACACACACTGTAAACTCCTACACACACACACTGTAAACTCCTACACACACGCACAGTACACTCCTCCACACAGACACCATCTAACTAATGGCTCTGGTTTGGTCAGAGGAAAAGTGTCTGAGACTCCAAACACCTCTCCTCTAGACAGTGAGAGTGAGGGAACGGTAAAGGGAGGGATAGAAGGAGACATGGGAGGATTACCAGTAGGAGGTGAAGTCTCCTCTCACTCACACACACACACACACACACACACAAAGGATCAGCGCCTCAGACAGTGGAATTTTTCTGAGTGGATACTGAAGTGTGTGTGTGTACCTAGACTGGCCCACTCTGTCTAGCCTGAGTCAATGGTGGGCTTAGCCCCCATCCAAGACAGGGACCGACACACTAACTCACAGACAGATACTGCCTGCCCCCACACACACAATCACAAAACAAACAGACACTTTAAGCCACCAGTCAGGTGGGGGTATGGAGGGGAGTACTTCAGTAGCAGTGAGTGTAAACCAGCCATAGTACTAACCAAACAGTGGGAGTTGATGACATGTTAGATATATGAGTGGTTTTCTTTAGCAGTGTGTGTGTGGACTTCACCTCTACTTCCTAAGAGCTCAATCTCTCCCCAGCCTCCTCTCCTCATCATCTTCCTCTCCTCATCTTCCTCTCCTCATCTTCCTCTCCTCATCTTCCTCTCCTCATCTTCCTCTCCACGATTGACTGATTTGCAGTGAGTAAGTCTCCACATCACTCCCCTCTTTCGCATGGGGCAGCAGGTAGCCTAGAGTTTAGAGCGTTGGGCCAGTAACCGAAAGGTTGCTAGATCGAATCCCTGAGATGACAAGGTAAAAATCTGTCGTTCTGGCCCTGAACAAGGCAGTTAACCCACTTTTCCTAGGCTGTAATTGTAAATAAGAATTTGTTCTTAACTGACTTGCCTAGTTAAATAAAAAATAAAATGAAGAGACTTAGGGTGCTCACAGTTTGAGTCTCCCAGCGCTTAAACCACTGCTTGTGTGTCCACTGCAGCCTGTGGGACAGACCTGTCCGCTCACACCTCACACACGTGGCATGGTTTGGGTGGTCCACACACAAATCCCAGCCTAATCAGTAGAACACTCCACGTGGTGACAGTTTCACCCCATGGGGGATAACGACCACAGGCACAGTTGGTGTGTCTGCCGAAGGAGGTTGAGAGGGTGTAGTATTCATGTGTCAAAGATATCTTTAACACCTCATCACCTTAGATCTCTCTGAAGAAATAAAAACACACAACTCACACCACAGGCCAGACAGTGCTTCAAATGTAGAAACTACTGGGTTTCAAAGAGAGCAAAAGTAACTTCTTGTTTTAGCACAGGCTCTTACTGGACAGCTTGGTAAATCTGGTGCCCTGCCACTCGACCTGTGTGGATCCAACATGGCACCGCCAACCCAGAGTGACAGTATGCCACAAGACTAGCCAGACCACCTAGAACTGGACTGGGAAGCCACGGCATAGCTTACTGTGTGTGAAGGCTTTGATTATTAGAACTGCCCTCCCTGCCATAGCTACATTTAAGCATTCCCATAAAGTGTAGCAGAAATAAGACTTGGGAATGACCTGGCCTGAGGGGGACAGTGAATGTGTGTGAATGAGTTGGGGGGGTTGTGTGTGTGTTAGAGGTCCTCTCAGTGGTCAGAGCTGTCGCAAAGTCCAGGGATAATAACAGGATGTGTAATGCTCAGCTCACTGGGGTAAAGCTGGACTTCCCCATGTTTCCCTCCACTTGCTCTCTGGTGACACTAGTATCATGTTTTACCCTCCTCTTCCCTCCTCTTCCTCCCTCGCATATTCACAGGACTTGCAAGCAAGAAAAATATGTATACAAAAAAACAACAACAATTTCAGGCTACCCCTAATTTAAACAGTTCCCATGGAAACTGCACATTCCTTGTTTATCTTCAATTATAAATAACTTTGGGAAGAGAGGGATCAATACTTTCCCTAAGACCAAATGAGGGGAAAATAGAGAGAAAGAGGAAGAGCGAACGAAGGAAGAAGGGGAAAAAAGCGTGAGAAATTTGACGACATTTGACATCTCTCAGTGACAGGTCCCAGTGTGTCTTTCCCATGGCCTTTTATACAGTAGCTGGGTCCTGCTGTATAACTAGCTGCTCCACTGTTTTAACACTGACCCCAAAATGGCTGCCAAGGAGCCACACCAAGGCTGCAGTCTCCACTGTAAAACAGGGCTCAGGAGAGAAACTGAGAGCTTTGTAATGTACAGTATAAAGACTTAAACCCAGGCATCGTAAGGGAAAAACAAGGTCACCAGTCCTAGGCTGTGTACCAAATGGCACCCTAAGCTCTATGAGCCCTGGTCAAAAGTAGTCCACTATGTAGGGAATAGGTTTCCATTTGTGACGCAGTCCTAGTGCTTGCCTTGGCTCCCTCTTTTCAAAGGATTTCCTCATGGTTTCTGTAAGAGATTCATGGCGGCCATCTTTCAGCCGTCATTAGAAGCTATCCTTACCACAGGACTGGAAGCTATAACTGACTTTCGACAGAAAGAAAAAGTTGTCAAAACACAATTAAATGCAAAAATATGGAGAGAGCGAGAATGAGAGACAATGAGAATGTTGGCAAGCTATAAGATAACATCACAGGCTTTCCTTGCCCTAAAATAGGAAAGAATAACAGTGAAACCATCACTTTCAGACGGCGATTTGGAGGGGAGATTATGTGGATCAGTGACCCTGTCGGCATCCCAAATTGCAACCTATTCCCTATATAGTGCACTATGTAGGGAATAGGGTGCCATTTGAAGGTTGTAGTCGAAACACAACAAATCCCTTCTTTGCTGTCCAAATGAGGGATGGCCAAATTAAAATCAGATAAAGAATCAAGAAAAAATAAATATATTGTGGAAACTGGTATGTAATAATTAGAAAAAGACAAAAATATAATTGATAAATGGTTTAGTAAAATTAAGTGAGTTTTTAGAATATAATGAGTGATGGGACTTGAATGTGAATTTTCTTACCTAAGAGTATTCATAGGATCTTTATATTGGCTAACTAAATACTAATCAACTTGGACTTTAACAACAGTTCAACAACACAGATGGTTTCTTGTGGTCTGTAATACGCAATAACAACTACATACCAATTCAACGATCCACACAGTTCTCAGCCAGGTCAGTGGATTTTGCTTCCTCAGTGGTGCTGTGAACCAACAGACACCCTTTAAAACTCCTGTCAGTCCATCCCTCTCCTTCTCCCTCTGCTACCTCCCTCCAGGACTGGAAAGATGATCTTCTCTCTCTCTTATTTCACAGGAAATGTAATAAAGAGGGGAGCATGGAGGAGAGGCAGGGGGTTAACTGTTCAAATAATCTCTAGTACAGGAGACAGGGCTAGAGATTGGAGACAGGAGACAGGGCTGGAGATAGGAGACAGGGCTGGGGGATAGTTCAAGGACAGTACAATAGACAGGGCTGGAGATAGGAGACAGGAGACAGGGCTGGATATAGGAGACAGGAGACAGGGCTGGAGATAGGAGACAGGGCTGGAGACAGGAGACAGGGCTGGAGATAGGAGACAGGGCTGGAGACAGGAGACAGGGCTGGAGATAGGAGACAGGAGACAGGGCTGGAGATAGGAGACAGAAGACAGGGCACGAGATAGGAGACAGGGCTGGAAATAGAAGACAGGGCTGGAGATAGGAGACAGGGCTGTGCAATAGTGCTAGGACAGTACAGGAGACAGTTGGAGATAGGAGACAGGGCTGTGGGATAGTGCTAGGACAGTACAGGAGACAGGGTTGGAGATAGGAGACAGGGCTGGGGGATAGTGCTAGGACAGTACAGGAGACAGGGTTGGAGACAGGAGACAGGGCTGGGGGATAGTGCTAGGACAGTACAGGAGACAGGGCTGGGAGATAGGAGACAGGAGACAGGGCTGGGGGATAGGAGACAGGGCTGTGGGATAGTGCTAGGACAGTACAGGAGACAGAGCTGGGAGATAGTGCTAAAACAGTGGATAGGTGATAGGTTAGCAGCGCTGGGTCTAGGCCTGGGTCTGGGCCCAGCGGTAGAGGTAGGTCTGGTTCAGGGTCTAGGTGAACTGCAGTGCTACAGTAGGTCTGAGACATTAACCAGAGGAGTCTGTGGTGCAGTGGAGCGGTCCAGCTGTCTCTCTCTCTCCTTCCTCCTCTCTCTGTAATCTGCTCTGATTTATAGTATCTCTCTTCCTGCCTCTCTGGTGCTGGGGAGGGCCTCCCTGCCTGAGACAGCCTGGCGTCCCCCGACACACACACAAACACACACTCAAGTCCAGTACTCATATACTGTGGTGCAGTAATCCTATGTCTGCAGGCACATACAAACACCTCTTACCTATTAACTATTGCTGTAAATATAGTATTCTACCCTACATATTCAACAGATATACTACATATTCTATCCATATACTGTATTCTAGTCAAGGCCTATTCTATTTAACTATTGCTGTACATATACTACGTATTCTACAGATATACTACATATACATATACATATTATATCCATATACTGTCCATAATGTCTATACATCCCATCATTTACATCTATATTTATATTTTACTTTTAGATGTGCGTATTGTTGTGTATTGTTAAATACTACTGCACTGTTGGAGCTAGGAACACAGGCATTTCACTACTCCTGCAATAACATCTGCTAAATATGTGACTGCGACCAATAAGATTTGATTTGGAGGGGAGAGCGCACACACAGCCCACATGACCTTGTGACAGTAGAGTCCACATCCATCTCTTCAGGGTTGTGAAATATGGTTTGATAAATGGGAGAAGATTCCTGCTATCTCTTCACGTTGACACGGCAGATATGGGCCCACACCATTAATTCACTAGCATTATGTGTAAAGACATAGACAGCATAACAGTGTAAGAAAGTCCAGTCATAATACCACTGGCCCTTTCTAACTCCTGTCTAATCCTACGGTGAGAAAACACAGTGCAAGTCCACAAAGACACCACATGACCAATGATTTGACCCAAACACAAACCAGTGCCTTCAGTGTTTCCCCTAGCATTACTTAGGTTGGATGGACCAACTAGCAATTTACATGCTCGCTCGCTCGCTCGCTCGCTCACTCGCTCACTCACTCACTCACTCACTCACTCACTCACTCACTCACTCACTCACTCACTCACTCACTCACTCACTCACTCACTCACTCACTCACTCACACACACACACACTGTGTGCTACCTGTGAGGTTAGAGTGTGAGTGACATCAGATAGAGTGCTAGTAGGAGGTGGAACAGAACATTTCGGAGGGTAAACATTGTTCTAACCCCAGGTAGTGCGTCTGGGATGTAGTATACGAGGGGATGGGTAACAAATGGCCCCCTATACCCTTTATAGTGCACTACTTTTGACCAGGGCCCTGGTCTAAAGTAGTGCACTATATATGGAAAAGGGTGCCATTTGGGAGGTAGTCAAGGTGGTATCTGCTCCTACTGGCATTTAATTGTCTCTCCGAGGAGCGGCAGTCATGATTCAGCCTTTCAAATGAAATTGGCGACATCATAAAAGCGGAGCTGGGGGGTCAGGCAAAGTTCAGATCTTGGAGACACACACGCATAGACAGATGCACAGAAGCTGACGCGCACACACACACGCTTGCAGATGCAAATACACACATACAGTATGCACGCAGACAAAGACACACCCTCTCCCTGCCTGCTTCCCCTTGCCTCAACTACTACTACTGGTTGAGCTGGGCTACATTTCATTTAAAAAAGTGATCCTCTCTCTTCTCTTCTGTCTTTGTTGATTTGAAACCACTGCACCTCGTTTCCACCAAGCTGATTTCAACTATCCCGTCCTGTGTGATTTGTGAAGGGGAAGAGAACAAGGAGTAGTAGGGAGGGGATACACTTTTGGACTGAAACAGCCCAAGGCTTTGAAAAATAAGTGCTCCTATCTCCGCTGTTCTTGCACACAAGAATTAGTGTGTGAAAGTGACCTGCTCTCTTAACAGTCATATTCTCAGGCAGAGGGAGGAGAGGGATGGAGGGAGGGAGGAGAGGAGAGGGATGGAGGGAGGGGGAGGAGAGAAGAGAGGGATGGAGGGAGGGGGAGGAGAGAAGAGAGGGATGGAGGGAGGGGGAGGAGAGGGAAGGGGGGAGAGATGGAGGGACGGGATTGATGGAGGGCCAGTGTAGTAGCCAGAGTACAAGCCTGAGCCTAATTTTAATCTCTCTCCATCTCTCTTTCTCGCTCTGTCACTCACAGAAAGAAAGAC
Source organism: Oncorhynchus tshawytscha (assembly GCF_018296145.1). Classification (NCBI taxonomy): domain Eukaryota; kingdom Metazoa; phylum Chordata; class Actinopteri; order Salmoniformes; family Salmonidae; genus Oncorhynchus; species Oncorhynchus tshawytscha. The sequence goes on from NC_056441.1 coordinate 62,798,252, forward strand.
CCTGATCGGTGGGAAGCTGAATAGGGGGCCTGACCTGAGGCAGGAAGAGAGCCGTGCGTGTGTTTCTGGAGGTCCCGTGGGAGTACAGCCTGGCAAGACATTGCGTTCCCACCCTGCGGCAATCCCCTCTGTCACCCAGTTTGCCCTCCATCCCTGGCCCCTTCCCTCACCCCGGCCTCCCAAACCCAGGCCAGAGGGTCCAGGCTTTTCTCAGGGCTTTGACCAGCTTCCAACAATATTTCTCACTCTCTCTCTCCTCATTCACTTTCTCAAACGTTCTTATCTCTGTCACATCACCCACCTCAGCTTCTTGCCTTTCCCAGGGCTGGTCCTGGTCCTCCTTGGGTATCACCTCTCTTTGACCAGATCTCTTTAATGAGAGGAGAAGCCCTAGAGGACTGCCCTGCCCACATACACTGCCAGGACCCAGGTGGAACAGCCCCTAACAGCCACCCAACACCTAGACAATCAATGTGTGGGTACACCGGCGTGTGCAAGAATGTGTGTAAGACTGAATCACCTCCATAGTGTGTGTGTAGCAGAGTAAGTGTGTTCGGGAGGGTCTGGTGAGGAATTAATTGCCACGTGTGACACCCTAGGTGTCGGGACAGATACTGATTTTGCCACGGCAGACCCTCTTAGGCGAGGTGTGTGTGTTGATGTGAGGAGAGTGGAGGAGACAGTGGGACAGCTAGCCAAGCCGGCCAGACCAGAGGTGTCACAAACACTTTCTCTCCTTTAATAAGAGAGTTGCGCTCATGCCAGCAGAAGCAGCTAGACACCAAACACACACTACTGTGTGTGTGTGTGTGTAAACATGTGTGAGCAGAGCAGACAGACACAGAAAGGTCAGGTAGAGCCTCATGCTCTTCAAACCAGGCACACATCAGTACTCAAACAGGGGCCCATGTGTGTAAGCTGTATATTTAAGCAATAATGCCAGTGCCTGGATTCAGCCCTTAGCTGTGTATATTGGCCATATATCACAAACCCCTGAGGTGCCTTATTGCTATTATAAACTGCTTACCAATGTAATTAGAGCAGTAAAAATACATGTTTTGTCATACCTGTGGTATAAGGTCTGATATACCACGGCTATCAGCCAATCTGCATTCAGGTCTCGAACCACCCATATTATAATATGCAATATATTGCGAAACACAATTAGACTAAGGGAGAGAGAAATCCACACCAATCCTAGAGTAGAGTGACTGACTGGTGTGATGTGTGTGATTTATCCTGTTACCACTGGTTCCCCCTGGACTCTCCCTGTGAGAAATGTCCCCCGGTGGCCCCCATAGCAGAGTAGAAATGGCTGACTGTGGCTGCTTCCCTATGGGCCAGGTTAAAAGCAGCGCACTATATAGGGAATAGGGTGTCATTTGGGAAACAGCCTGTGGCACAGGAACCAGGGCTGATGTTTGGTTCTCAGGCTAGCCTCTGTTTACCCTGGGCTATTTCAGGGAGCCGACTCTGTTGCCCTCTGAGCCCTATCCTACCCCCTCCCTTCCTCCTCCTCTCTTCTCACCCCTCCCCCTCATCTCCTCTCATCCTCTTCCTTCTTGCTCACCCTCCCTCCCTCCCCCTCTCTGGAGGCCTGGGTTATGTGAACGGCCAGGGAATGGTGAGAAAGAGGAGGAGGATTGAGAAAGACGAAGGGGAGGAGAGAGAGGGAGAGAAAGAGAGTACCAAGTATGTTGCTGAGTATCCCCAGGGGGTCCACAGTCATCACATTCCCTACAGACTGTATAGCTGCAGTGTGTGTGTATGTGTGTGTGTGTGTGTGTCAGAGCAGGGGCCAAGTCTCACACTTGTGCTTCCTGACCTGGCAGTCATTCACAGAGACCCCACTAAGTGCTACTTCCTATATGCTCGGTCTTTCATAACAATCTTAGCACGTCCACTTCCTCCACTAAACACACAGCTAGACCCCTGAGTCAGCCTGACCAAGTCACTCTGCAACCCTTTTCTTTCCCACACACACACACACACACACACACACTCGGAAATACCCTCTCGTAGTCTGTTGACTGATTTAGATTTTGCTCTCCCACTCTCCCTATCCTTTGTTTACCTTTTTCTCCCCAGCTGTTTTCTCCATCTTTATACTTCTCTCTCCCGCTCTCTTTTATGTTTGGCCTACGTTTGGCTCCCATCTCTAACTGACCCTCTAAACAAACCCATGTTAATGTGTTGTAATCTCGACCCTAGACAGCCTCACATGAAAGGAACATGGCTGTATCCCAAATGGCACACTATTCCCTATTCCAGGGCCCACTGGGCTCTGGCCAAAGGCAGTGCACTATATAGGGAATAGGGTGTCCCTTGGGAGATACACCACATTTCATTGGACCTAAGCACTTAGTGTAGAAAAATCTCCATCCACCCTTCAACAGGTCCTGGAGAATCAGTTTACTGAGCGGTGGATAGATAGAGGAGATGAGATATCTAGTTAAGGGGTTCCATGTTGCTGTTGGTTGATCAAAGCGTACCAGGGCCTTTGTTACTAATTGTGTGATATTCTAGTGGAGTGGTTTTTAGAGACGACATCCCCCTATGGAGCCGGGCCTTAATGGGGTGGCCATCAAATTGGTTCCCTCATGTTTTTCTGATTCTCAGATCCCTGAGAGGTTATGGGGAGAGAGGGACACGGTGATGCTTTAAAGGTGCATTCTGTATCTTAAATTACTGGGCAAACGTTTGTCCCTTTTGGCAAATGAGAAGAGAAGAGGAGAGGTTGAAGACAAGAAGAGAGTAGAGCAGAGGAGAAGAGAGGAGAGAAGTTGAAGACCAGAGGAAAGGGAAGAAGAGGAAACAAGTCCTTGCAGAGTTAACTTATGTCCAATGTCCCTTACCAGGTAACACACAGAAGAGACATTAATAAGCTCTCCCAGAGACATGAAACAGGAGTGCCAGATCTCTAGTCAATGTCAGAGACTTATGACAGCCCCCCTAAAACAACAACCACATCTGACTAACACACTTCCTATGATTATAAGTAAGAGTCACACACACACACACACACACACACACAATTATGACCTGGGGATTTGGCCTGGTATTTCTCTACTTGTGAGAAGTATGTTCAAAAGGTGAACCCCTAACTCTGGAGGCTAATGGCAGCAGCCAGACAACCAGCTGGCCCCTGGCCTCCAGACCGCTGAAAGCCTGATTCCGGGGCTGAATGGCCTCTCCAGTCCAGTCTAATACTGTCATAATAAGACTAACATAGGGACAATGTCAGGCTAATCTTCTCTCTTTGTGCCTGGGCTTTCTTAGGCACTTGTTGCAGGTAGGGTTATTGTCAGAGGCTAAAGCCTCCAGACTCAGACAAGTTAATTAAAGTTGGGGAGGGGGACAGTGCAAGGAGGGGAACAAAGGCAAAGTTAGGAGCACTGCTTGGATGTTTGATGGTGCTCTTTGGAGTGGTTCAAACTACCTTCAGAAATATTTTTTAGTCTCAAAAAAAGTTGTCAAGTTGTTTTGTGTGATTTCTTTCACAAGTGTTGAGTGTTACAATACAGTCCAAAGAGGGATCGTTTTTAAAGAAAGGAGTGAACGAAGAAACAGATAGCAGAAGTGTACAGAAAGAGGAGAAATCTCTCCAGTTGGATGTGAAAGGGTGAAGTCTGGGGAACGAGGGAGGAAAGAGGAGAGAAAAGTGCTCTCTCTCTCTCATTGTATCATAGTGCATTACTTTCGACTACAGCCCTATGGGCCCTGGTCAACAGTAGTTTCACTATATATAGGGAATAGGGTGCCATTTGGAACGGTATTCTCTGTGTCTGTCCCTGGGCCTTTGTAATGTTTTGCACAGACCAGTGTTCCAAGGTCATTTGATAGCTGCTCGTCCAGCTGTTTTCATATTCAGTTTTTGCCTCTCTCTTTTTTTGTCACACTCCGCCAGATTATCACCGCGGGCAACAGATTAACCCACCCAAAAAGACAAAAAATAATAAGAATGTCCAAGCTACCAAACTTTTAATCCTGCTGCTGAGGGAAGACACACAAACACACCCTCCCGCTTCCACAAACACACCCTCCCGCTTCCACAAACACACCCTCCCGCTTCCACAAACAAACACCCTCCCGCTTCCCACAACAAACACACCCTCCCGCTTCCACAAACACACCCTCCCGCTTCCACAAACACACCCTCCCGCTTCCACAAACACCTTCCACAAACACACCCTCCGCTTCCACAAACACACACTCCCGCTTCCACAAACACACACTTCCACAAACACACCCTCCCGCTTCCACAAACACACCCTCCCGCTTCCACAAACACACCCTCCGCTTCCACAAACACACCCTCCGCTTCCACAAACACACCCTTCCACAAACACACACTCCACAAACACACCCGCTTCCACAAACAACAAACACACAAACAAAACACACACTCCCGCTTCCACAAACACACACTCCCGCTTCCACAAACACACACTCCCGCTTCCACAAACACACACTCCCCTCCCAAACACACACACACAAACACACACACACACACACACACACACACACACACACACACACACACACACACACCTGTCTCTCTCTATGACACCTGTCTCTCTCTCCCTACACTACCTGCAGCCACACTGCAGTGATAGTCTAACCGGTACTGTAGTCCTATCACCATGTGATAACATCAGGGTTGGCTGGGATTACTATCCATCTCTAGGGTGTCACAGCCCAGGTCCAAGGCCTGGCACCCAGAGAGAAGCAGAGGAGGGGGGCTAGGCCCTGTTCTCCCGCAGCCCAGAGGGCCCCGAGGTGGGCCAGGCGGGATCAGGTTACTGGTCACTCTGGAGGGTTAGCGGTTAGCCCCCAGTGTTAACCCCCTAGTCCTGGTTTATAACAGCAGGGTTTAACGAGGAAGCATATTAGCCAGCGGGAGGCCGTAGCAGGAGGCCCTTACAGGCTGGCTCTGAGCCTGGTGGCACATCCTTACCCTCTATCTTCTACTGCATAGATCTGAGAGGACTGTAAAGGTGTGAGCAATAGGTGTAAGTAAATAAGTAATGTGCTTTTAATTACACAGGGGTGACCTCCAACCCCCCCCACATCCAACCTCAATCATTCTCCTCTTCCACCTCCTCTCATCCAACTCTCCTCTCTCTCATCCCCCTCTTCCAGGAGACATATGGTATGTGATGATGGGAGAGATAACACATACACACACACACACCATACATGATGATGAGAGAGATAACCCCACATGCACAGACACACATATAACGATGAGAGAGATAACATCACGCAGACATATGTCAAGAGAGGTCGCAACATGAAGAACACGATCCAGTCACACACACACTGACCGGCGGCTGACCCTGGCAGGCCAGCAGCTGTTGTCTGTTTGAAGTTTCACTCAGAAAGAGATCACCTTTCATTTACAGACTACAGCCCCTTCAGCCAACATTATTTAAAGGAGAGCGAGAACGAGAGACTACAGCTAAATGACACCCTCTCCTTCTCCTCTCCTCCTCCTCCTCCCGCACCACCAAAGCAAAGGATTCATCCTGCTAGATCTGGGAGTGTTCTCATATCATCAGACGTGCCTGCAGATCACACACTCAAACATGATTGTACTCAAAACACACAAGTGAAACAAATCGCTGAAACATAGTACTTGACACTACAGGCATTCTAACAGGGTGTGTATGTATTAGTGAATATTCATGTCTTAACTGAGTAGTGGTACGGTCGGGCCCCAGGGGGAGAGGAAACGAGACAAGAGGAGAGAAAAACACATTTCATATTGAGATCATTCCAAAGAATATCAAGTGAGTTATACGGTCACAGTGTGATTTAGTTAATCACTTTCTTTTCGAGAATAAACACACAACACACTGGCACATATACAAACACACACGTGACATACAGAATGGGTACATCTTGTCTTATACCCTCCTTCTGTCCTTTATAGTGGTAGAGCTCTTAGCGCCACAGCCTGCAATGTGTCCAGTGAAGAGTGATAATAACAGAGAGAGACTGCCCTGGGCTAGAAGGCAGCTTTGCACACCGCACACACACTCACATACTCAAGTGTCTCCAGGAATTAAGCAGCCCCTTCATTGAGTACACACACACACCCCAAATCCCCTAACCTGATTTAAAACGTCATCCCTAGTCCACAGAGATGAATCTACTATCACACCATCACCCTGTGTGTACACACACACACAGCACCAACTCCTGCACCCTGTTTACCAGTAGTGTAGTCGGAGCATTCCCTTTGAGTAGTGGGATAATTAGCCATTGTTTTGCCACGGAGAGCAGAGAACACACACACACAGCAGTGTTGGCCGTTAGCTAACCAACAGGCCTGACATGTAAGCTTATTACCTCCATCTCTAAGCCTCTAGCACACCCAGCTAGCTAACATCTTTTTACACAACAGCAGGCCCAGCTCTCTCTCACTGTAAGGTGTAGTCACACATTGTGTGTGTTGACGTTTCCAGTGACCCGGGACCAGTGGTTCTGTGAGGACTTTTCTAAAAGGTTCAAGTAGAGTTGAGAGGTCAGGAGGTCAAGGCGGTTGGGGTGGGCTGAGCTGGGGGGTGTCGTAAGGGGCGGCTAGACGGCTAGCACATGTGGTGTGTGTTTTGTGCCAACTTGTACAGTGTACACCACGCACACACGCACGCACGCACACACACACAGGGAGCGGGCCTGGTAGCGTGTGATAGTCTACTCTCTTGGCCTGGTTTCCTCCTCTCAACACCCCCATAAAGATGACAAGGTCCTGGGATCAAAGTCTTACTGCGCCCCCTCCTCTGCCCCTATTCTACCTCAGCCCTCCCTCTGCTCTCTGGGAGTAGAGCCAGGGACTGACCCTGGCCCAGACCTGGGTCTTTAAACGTCCACTACATCCTCTCAAAATCCTGACGTTACTCCTGATCAAAGGTGACACCACAGCAGTGGTTTTCAGAATCACAGACCCCATGTGTCCGATGTTTTGTCGACACAACTCAACTTTTCGGAAATATAAGAGACTCTCAGAGCTTCAGTCCTTTATATCCTGGGACCGATGTGCTCCTGTTTCTACAGGAAAAACTCTGTAGTCCGGTCACAAGGTCAGGAAAAACTCTGCAGTCCGGTCACAGGGTCAGGAAAAACTCTGTAGTCCGGTCACAGGGTCAGGAAAAACTCTGTAGTCCGGTCACAGGGTCAGGAAAAACTCTGTAGTCCGGTCACAGGATCAGGAAAAACTCTGCAGTCCGGTCACAGGGTCAGGAATACATTTCCTTGGAAAGAGAATTATAACCAGCTCATATTAGACAGATACTACTATGGTTCACCAGATGCCTTGGATAGTTCAGTAGCCATCTAAGATGGCGTAGCAGTCAGACGTCTTTGTCTTGTCTCGTCCCATGTGTATATGTCTTTTTCCTAAACCTCAACTTCAAAATACTCTCCTGCAACCCGCCTCACCCAATGTGGTGTGTATCTGTTTTTTCCTTTCCTAAAGTATTTATATTTACCACCAAACTGGAATACCTCAACTGAAGCTTGCTAGCTAACTAGCTACCATCTATCAGTCAGCTAACCACTGCTAGCGGTCATCAGCTAACCTTTAGCTCGAAAAGCTCTCGCCAGTTCGTACAACGCGTTTTAAACCAGAGCATACCGGACCTATTTTTCTCTCCATATCCCCGAATTCCTACCACAAGCTCTGAACCTTTTCATCTGGATCATCACAGCTAGCTAACCGCAACTCAGGTTGACTACTCCTGGCTAACGTTTCCGTCCCGGAGCTAGCACCAACTAGCCTGGGGCTATCTCCCGGCTCACTCCTGGGAGACAATATCCGGACCCCTTCTACTGCCGGTATGGGGCACGGAACCCCGCACACCCTCTACGACTGAAATACCGACATAATCTGCCCGAGGATTCCAACAGGCCCCTCAGGCGCAATGTCCGCCGAAGGCCCATTCTGCTAACCTGCTAGGCCTGCTAGCTACCTAGAGCTACTTGGATCCCTACTAATTCCACGACTGGTCTATCGACGTCACCGCACGAAGAGGCAAATACAGACGTAATCCCATTGCGACGTCCCCCATAGGTTAACTTTCTAGCTCCGGTCTGTTAACTGCTAGGTTGCCTGCTCCGGTCTGCTAACTGCTAGCTTGCCTGCTAACTGCTAGCCCCTACTAACTGCTTGCTTGCTAACCCGGCCTGCGAACTGCTAGCTTGTTTAGCCCCGGCCTACTAACTGTTAGCGTGTTAACATCGGCCTGCTAACTGTCTGAATCGCCATGTCCCCAGTCAGCCCAACAACTCCCTGGACCCATATGTTCACTTGGCTATGCATGCCTCTCTCTAATATCAATATGCCTTGTCCATTACTGTCCTGGTTAGTGATTACGGTCTTATTTCACTGTAGAGCCTCTAGCCCTGCTCAATATGCCTTAACCAACCATGTTGTTCCACCTGGTTTAAACGTTTCTAGAGACTATATCTCTCTCATCATTACTCAATGCCTAGGTTTACCTCCAATGTACTCACATCCTACCTTACCTTTGTCTGTACACTATGCCTTGAAACTATGCTATCGTGCCCAGAAACCTTAGGTTAATCCAGGTCCTGCAGTGCCTAGCTCCACTCCCACTCCCCAGGTGCTCTCATTTGTTGACTTCTTTAACCGTAAAAGCCTTGCTTTCATGCATGTTAACATTAGAAGCCTATTCCCTAAGTTTGTTTTACTCACTGCTTTAACACATTCTGCCAACCCGGATGTTTTGGCCGTGTCTGAATCCACCAAAAACCCAGAAATCTCCATTGCTAACTATAACATTTTCCTCCAAGATAGAACTGCCAAAGGGGGCGGTGTTGCAATCTACTGCAAAGATAGCCTGCAGAGTTCTGTATTACTATCCAAGTCTGTACCCAAACAATTCGAGCTCCTACTTCTAAAAATTCACCTTTCCAGAAACAAGTCCCTCACTGTTGCCGCTTGCTATAGACCTCCCTCTGCCCCCAGCTGTGCCCTCGATGCCATATGTGAATTGATTGCCCCCCATCTATCTTCTGAGCTCGTGCTACTAGGTGACCTAAACTGGGACATGCTTAACACCCCGACCATCCTACAATCCAAGCTTGATGACCTCAATCTCACACAAATTATCAATGAACCTACCAGGTACAACTCCAAATCCGTAAACACGGGCACCCTCATAGATATCATCCTAACTAACTCGCCCTCCAAATACACCTCTGCTGTTTTTAATCAAGATCTAAGCAATCACTGCCTCATTGCCTGCATCGTAATGGCTCTGCAACCCCTCCTCATTGTCAAACGCTCCCTAAAACACTTCTGCGAGCAGGCCTTTCTAATCGACCTGGCCGGGATATCCTGGAATGACATTGACCTCACCACGTCAGTAGATGGTGCCTTGCTATTCTTTAAAAGTGCCTTCCTCACCATCTTAAACAAGCTTGCCCCATTCAAAAAATGTAGAACTAGGAAAAGATATAGTCCTTGGTTCACTCCAGACCTGACTGCCCTTGAACAGCACAAAAACATCCTGTGGTGTTCTGCATTAGCATCGAATAGCCCCTGTGATATGCAACTTTTAGTTAGGAACAAATATACACAGGCAGTTAGGAAAGCTAAGGCTAGCTTTTTCAAACAGAAATGTGCATCCTGTAGTACTAACTCAAAAAAGTTCTGGGACACTGTAAAGTCTGTGGAGAATAAGAGTACCTCCTCCCAGCTGCCCACTGCTCTGAGGCTAGGAAACACTGTCACCACCGATAAATCCACTATAATTGAGAATTTCAAAAAGCATTTCTCTACGGCTGGCCATGCTTTCCACCTGGCTACCCGGCTACCCCTACCCCTGTCAACTGCCCGGCACCCTCCACAGCAATCCGCCAAAGCCCCCACCATTTCTCCTTCACCCAAATCCAGATAGCTGATGTTCTGAAACAGCTGCAAAATCTGGACACCTACAAATCAGCCGGGCTAGACAATCTGGACCCTCTCTTTCTAAAAGTATCTACCGAAATTGTTGCAACCCCTATTACTAGCCTGTTCAACCTCTCTTTCGTATCATCTGAGATTCCCAAAGATTAGAAAGCTGCCGCGGTCATCCCCCTCTTCAAAGGGGGTGACACTCTAGACCCAAACTGCTACAGACCTATATCTATTCTACCCTATCTTTCGAAGGTCTTCAATAGCCAAGTTAACAAACAGATCACCGACCATTTCAAATCCCACCGTATCTTCTCCGCTATGCAATCTGGTTTCAGAGCTGGTCACGGGTGCACCTCAGCCACGCTCAAGGTTCTAAACGGCATCATAACCGCCATCGATAAAGAGACATTACTGTGCAGCCGTATTCATCGACCTGGCCAAGGCTTTCGACTCTGTCAATCACCACATTCTTATTGGCAGACTCGACAGCCTTGGTTTCTCAAATGATTGCCACACATGGATTACCAACTACTTCTCAGACAAAGTTCAGTGTGTCAAATCGGAGAGCCTGTTGTCCAGACCTCTGGCAGTCTCAAAGGGGTGTCAAAGGGTTCAATCCTTGGACCGACTCTCTTCTCTGTATACATCAATTATGTTGCTCTTGCTGCTGGTGATTCTCTGATTCACCTCTAAGCAGACGATACCATTCTGTATACTTCTGGCCCCTCTTTGGACACTGTGCTAACTAACCTCCAGACGAGATTCAATGCCATACAACTCTCCTTCCGTGGCCTCCAACTGCTCTTAAATACAAGTAAAACTAAATGCATGCTGTTCAACCGATCGCTGCCCACACCTGCCCGCCCGTCTAGCATCACTACTCTGGACGGCTCTGACTTAGAATACGTGGACAACTACAAATACCTAGGTGTCTGGTTAGACTGTAAACTCTCCTTCCAGACATTAAGCATCTCCAATCCAAAATTAAATCTAGAATCGGCTTCCTACATCGCAACAAAGCATTCTTCACTCACGCTGCCAAACATACCCTAGTAAAACTGACTATCCTACCGATCCTCGACTTCGGTGATGTCATCTAAAACAAAAAGCCTCTAACACTCTCCTCAACAAACTGTATGCTGCCTATCACAGTGCCATCCGTTTTGTCACCAAAGCCCCATACACTACTCGTCGCCATACTCGTCGCCAAATCCACTGGCTACAGGTTATCTACAAGTCTCTGCTAGGTAAAGCCCTGCCTTAGCTCACTGGTCACCATAGCAGCACCCACCCGTAGTACGCACTCCAGCAGGTATATCTCACTGGTCACCCCCAAAGCCAATTCCTCCTTTGGTCGTCTTTCCTTCCAGTTCTCTGCTGCCAATGACTGGAAAGAACTGCAAAAATCTCTGAAGCTGGAGACTCATATCTCCCTCACTAGCTTTAAGCGCCAGCTGTCAGAGCAGCTCACAGATCACTGCACCTGTACATAGCCCATCTGTAAACAGCCCATCTATCTACCTACCTCATCCCCATACTGTATTTATTTATTTATCTTGCTCCTTTGCACCCCAGTATCTCTACTTGCACATCTACCATTCCAGTGTTTAATTGCTATATTGTAATTACCTCGCCACCATGGCCTATTTATTGCCTTAACTCCCTTATTTTACCTCATTTGCACTCACTGTATATAGTATTTTATTTTGTTCTACTGTATTATTGACTATGTTTTGTTTATTCCATGTGTAACTCTGTTGTATGTGTCGAATTGCTACGCTTCATCTTGGCCAGGTCGCAGTTGCAAATGAGAACTTGTTCTCAACTAGCCTACCTGGTTAAATAAAGGTGAAATAAAAATAAATGTAAAGTTCTATGGAGGAAAGACTGCTGACCCTATTATAATACGTTTTCTCAAAAAGAGAATTATAGCCACCTCAGCTAAGACGGACAGGGTTCATATTAGATGGCCAGAGGGTTCACGGGATGCCTGGGATAGTTCAGCAACTCTATGGGGAGGAGAGACAACACTGACCCGTTGTAGTGCTACATAGAGCTAATGGAGAAGACATGCTACCTGAGGGTGATACTACTGCTGCTGGAGACATTAACACAGCTCACACTGCCAAGACATAGTGTGTGTGTTTTTGAGTGTGCTTTCACAGTCCTTGTCGAGAAGCAGTAATGTATCCCATAAGGGATGAGAGGGTGTGATCGTTCCACGTACCTGAACTTCTGATCCCACTGCTGGAAAACAGAGGACGAGGAGGAGAGCAGGAGAGGAGTGAGGGAGAGGAGTTGTAAGGAGGAGAACAGGAGAGGACGAGGAGGAGAAGAGGCAGAGAGGAAGAGGAGGAGAGCAGGAGAGGAGTGAGGAGAGGAGTTGTAAGGAGAAGAGCAGAGAGGAGAGAGGAGGAGAAGCAGAGAGGAAGAGGAGAGGAGTTGTAAGGAGACGAGCAGAGAGGAGAGAGGAGAAGAGCAGGAGAGGAGTGAGGGGAGGAGTTGTAAGGAGACGAGCAGAGAGGAGTGAGGAGAAGAGCAGGAGAGGAGTGAGGGGAGGAGTTGTAAGGAGAGAGCAGAGAGGACGAGGAGGAGAGGCAGAGAGGAAGAGGAGGAGAGCAGGAGAGGAGTGAGGAGAGGAGTTGTAAGGAGACGAGCAGAGAGGAGAGAGGAGAAGAGCAGGAGAGGAGTGAGGGGAGGAGTTGTAAGGAGACGAGCAGAGAGGAGTGAGGAGAGGAGTTGTAAGGAGACGAGCAGGAGAGTAGTGAGGAGAGGAGTTGTAAGGAGACGAGCAGAGAGGAGAAGAGGCAGAGAGGACAAGAGGAAGAGGAGGAGAGCAGGAGAGGAGTGAGGAGAGGAGTTGTAAGGTGACGAACAGAGAGGAGAAAGGAGAAGAGCAGGAGAGGAGTGAGGGGAGGAGTTGTAAGGAGACGAGCAGAGAGGAGTGAGGAGAGGAGTTGTAAGGAGACGAGCAGGAGAGTAGTGAGGAGAGGAGTTGTAAGGAGACGAGCAGAGAGGAGAAGAGGCAGAGAGGACAAGAGGAAGAGGAGGAGAGCAGGAGAGGAGTGAGGAGAGGAGTTGTAAGGAGACGAGCAGAGAGGAGAGAGGAGGAGAAGCAGAGAGGAAGAGGAGAGGAGGAGAGGGGTGAGGAGAGGAGTTGTAAGGAGACGAGCAGAGAGGAGAAGAGCAGGAGAGGAGTGAGGGGAGGAGTTGTAAGGAGATGAGCAGAGAGGACGAGGAGGAGAGCAGGAGAGGAGTTGTAAGGAGACAAGCAGAGAGGAGAGAGGAGAAGAGGCAGAGGAGGAGAGCAGGAGAGTAGTGAGGAGAGGAGTTGTAAGGAGACGAGCAGAGAGGAGAGAGGAGGAGAGCAGGAGAGGAGTGAGGAGAGGAGTTGTAAGGAGACGAGCAGAGAGGAGAGAGGAGAGCAGGAGAGGAGTGAGGAGAGGAGTTGTAAGGAGACGAGCAGAGAGGAAAGGAGAAAAGAGGAGAGGATCCCACTGAGGGTAGTTCTTCAGCTCAACTCATATGATGATGAATATAAAGACCCAGATCGTGTCCAAAAAGAGTCCTCAGAAACGGCAATGAAGAACCGCCCAATAGTAACAGACCAGAGCAATGACATCACCCCGGAACAACACAATTGAGTTGTGAAATTAAATTAGCAGCGAGAGAGTATATAAATTGAATTTGTCACGGATGTCCGGATTGGTGCGATAGGGTTGAGTGTGATGAAGACTTTGCCTTCCGGCCCTTGGCATTAAAACAAACAAACAAACAAACACACACACACACACACACACACACACACACACACACACACACACACACACACACACACCCTCTTCCCCACACACACTCTCACAGTCCTGTGTGTGTGAATCATAGTGAGATAGCTGACAGGCTGCAGACAGGTCTAGTGACACCTCCCTCTTCCCTCAGTGGCTGTGAGCTCCCAGCACCTCTACCCTCCACACTCTGCCACTGTGTGAGAGGACCATGTTATGGACCTAAGTGCCTAGGTGTTACCTCAGCACCTGAGGACAAGCACCACCACTCTGGGGAAACTAGGAGTGCTTCTGACACAAAATGGACTCCAAGCACCGTGGATGACAGGGAAAATGGCTGCAGGGAAAATGGACAGCTAGTTCTACTGTTCTGTACAGAGGAAAGCAATAAAATATCATTTCAGATTAGTTTACTAACAGGAAAAGTTGATAAATATAGTTGCTACAACATGTGATCCTGTGTGGCTCAGTTGGTAGAGAATGGCTCTTGCAACCCAAGGGGTCATGGGTTTGATTCCCACTGTGCCACCATGTGAAAAATGTATGCATGCATGATTGTAAATTGTTTGGATAAAAGCTGCTGATACATTATTATTATTATTATGATGTTATCAACATATACTGAACAAAAATATAAAAGTAACATGCAAAAATGTCAAAGATTTTTACTGAGTTACAGTTCATAGGAGGAAATCAGTCAATTTAAAAATGAATTAGGCCCTAATCTAAGGCTTTCACATGACTGGTGCAGCCATGGGCATAGGCCCACACACTGGGGAGCCAGGCCCAGCCAATCAGAATGAGATTTATCGTGGGCTGTGGTTGTGAGGTCGGTTGGAAGTACTGCCAAATTCTCTAAAAGGACGTTGGCGGCAGCTTACGGTAGAGAAATTAACATTCAATTCTCTGGCAACAGCTCTGTATATTTTCGTTCAGTGTAGATGGTTGATCATGATACTCAGTTTCAAATACTGGTCCGGACCACTAACGTTAAATGCATATGGTTCCCACCACTACTCTCCACTGAAGTAATATGTGGGTGTGGCAATAACACTATTGATTAAGAGAATCAAAGAAACACACTCTGATCTACCTACATCCACCCCATGACCCACACAATATCTCTCGCTCTCCCCCTGCCTGCCTAAAACACTGATTGCTTTCATTCCTAATCAGTGGCTGATGAATTGTCTTAAAGCCAGCAGGAGAGTCAATTGGATCTGATATGTTCTATCCCGGTGGCTGCTTATTGGATAATAGTGTGCTTGTTGGGGATGCTGTGTGTATGACACTGAGTCACTGTGGGTGTGTGGGACATGTGACCTTGTAAGTGGGGGGCAGGGATGCCACATGACCTCATCTGATGAGCAGTTTGGACAGCTTGGTCTGATCTCTGAAACACACACACACGCACACACACACACACAAAAGCTGTTGCAGGACATCTGTCTATTCCCTCAAACCCAACACGGAGAGAGAAAGAGGGAGAAAGAGAAAGAGAGAAAGAAAGAGACAGCGAGGGAAAGAAAGAGAGAAGGAGAGAGAGAGCAATTGGTTTTGGGGGATGAGGAGGGGAGGGAGTAGAGGGAGGAAAGGGGAGGTTTGGCATCAGCGTGGAGCCAGGGCATACAGCCTACAGTTCCTCAGGGGGGGACAGAGCCATTGTGTGGCAACAAGCTCCCCCATTCAGCCTGCCCTGTGTGTCGCTAAACTCTGCTAATGAGCGTTACCCACCTCTAGCACCACACACACAAAACACACTGTTTCACAGGACCCCATTCACAATGACAGAGAGAGAGCGAACTGGGGGAAGGAGGGGATCCAGTCCGTAAGGGGCATGGCCTTGTCAGGGGGCAGCCCTTAGTTCCTCTCAGTCAGTCACATGAGCTGTGGCAGCGCCAGCGAGGAAGAAGAGAGTGAAGGGAGGTAAAGAAAGAAAAAGGAGGGCATGTCATCTCCCATCAGGCATAGGTTTTTTTCATAACAGCTATTTCCAACGTCAGGGAGGTGGAGGGAGAGGGCTGTAGTACTGAGGACGGCCCGGCCATTAAAACCCAGTTAAAACACTTCTAATGTTGTCAGCGGACAGACCGAGAGATGCAGGGAGGAGAGGAGGAGGGAGGGCTGGAGTGGCCTGGCGATGCTATCTGCCTCACAGCCAGTTCACTGCTGCTGTCAATACTATAAACAGCAAGGTGCAAGATGAGCAACAAGCTAATATACACATCAAACTTTCATGGAGGCTCCTAGGGCAAAGAGGGGATGTGGAATGAATGGAGGAGGAGGAGTGGATGGAGGGAGAGAGAGTGAGTGAAAGAGAGAGAGTAGCTCGCCGTTAGCGCTCTCACCCTCCGAACCTTTAAAATCCTTTTAAAAACTCACACACACACACACACACACACACACATTGCACTTTTAAAGTTCCACCCTCTGGGCTGAATTACATTTGCAGTGTTTTAACGGTGGGATTATAGTGACCCTTTCAGCACGCGCTCTTCCTCTCTGGCCCCCATAGAAAGCTTTCTGTCTCAGAGGAGGCAAGGCGAGCCTGCGTTTTATTTATTTAATATAGCCGCGAGGAGAAGTACATGGCCAACTTCAGGAATCGTTTTAAAGGAAGCCCTTTTTAATGTCTTTTAACAACTTTGGTGGTGTGGGATAAAACACCTAAGGAGTGAGGAATGCTGTTGTCTGGCATGTTTCAGAAAGGGAGGGGAAAAACCTGTACAGCCCAAGTGTGTGTGTGTGTGTATATTCGAGGCCAGGCTAGGCAGAGTGTAATTCACTGCTACAGTATCCCCATCACCTCCTGTCACAAAAGAAGCTCCTTTCAAACTACTCAACTCCCATTCAACAGTTGCTGAATCTCAGTGTAAAGGAACTATAGTTGGATTACCAGTAGCCTAACTCAACCATATTAGACAATATTCAGGATTACACACACACACACACACACAGCTATGATGACACCCGGTCAAATTCCGTTTTTTGTTTGAGCTACAAGTTGAGTTGCAACACTGGGGGTCCTCTTCACTATCAAGAGCCCCCCCGTCCCCCGTCCCCCGTCCTTATCCTCCCCAGACACATTCTGACCACCACTCTGTCTAACACAGGCTTTGGAGGGAGGAAGGAAGAAAGATGAAGACATTGTGTGGCGGCAATGCCAGAGAGTGATCGATGGGGACAGGAAGCGTGGTGTGGAGTAGAGCCTGTGTGTGTAGGACAGGCGTGGGTCACAGCGTCACACAGCATGGGGTCTGGCAGTGTGCTCTGGCGTGACTCATAATTGAAAACGTAAACTATAACCCCTTCAAAAATAATGTTTCTTTGAAAGCATTTCTATGGACCGATTGGCGGGTAGAGTTTTGGCAGAGGATGACAGTGTAAGGCAGAGGATGACAGTGTAAGGCAGTGGATGACAGTATAAGGCAGAGGATGACAGTGTAAGACAGTGGATGACAGTGTAAGGCAGTGCATGACAGTGTAAGGCTGTGGATGACAGTGTAAGACAGAGGATGACAGTGTAAGGCTGTGGATGACAGTGTAAGACAGAGGATGACAGTGTAAGGCAGTGCATGACAGTGTAAGGCTGTGGATGACAGTGTAAGACAGAGGATGACAGTGTAAGGCTGTGGATGACAGTGTAAGACAGAGGATGACAGTGTAAGGCTGTGGATGACAGTGTAAGACAGAGGATGACAGTGTAAGGATGTGGATGACAGTGTAAGGCAGTGCATGACAGTGTAAGGCTGTGGATGACAGTGTAAGGCTGTGGATGACAGTGTAAGGCAGTGGATGACAGTGTAAGGCAGTGCATGACAGTGTAAGGCAGAGGATGACAGTGTAAGGCAGTGGATGACAGTGTAAGGCAGTGGATGACAGTGTAAGGCAGTGGATGACAGTGTAAGCAGAGGATGACAGGCAGTGGATGACAGTGTAAGGCAGTGGATGACAGTGTAAGGCAGTGCATGACAGTGTAAGGCAGAGGATGACAGTGTAAGGCTGTGGATGACAGTGTAAGGCAGTGCATGACAGTGTAAGGCTGTGGATGACAGTGTAAGGCAGTGGATGACAGTGTAAGGCAGAGGATGACAGTGTAAGGCAGTGCATGACAGTGTAAGGCTGTGGATGACAGTGTAAGACAGAGGATGACAGTGTAAGGCAGAGGATGACAGTGTAAGACAGAGGATGACAGTGTAAGGCAGAGGATGACAGTGTAAGGCAGAGGATGACAGTGTAAGGCAGTGCATGACAGTGTAAGGCAGAGGATGACAGTGTAAGGCAGTGCATGACAGTGTAAGGCTGTGGATGACAGTGTAAGGCAGAGGATGACAGTGTAAGGCAGTAGATGACAGTGTAAGGCAGTGGATGACAGTGTAAGGCAGAGGATGACAGTGTAAGGCAGAGGATGACAGTGTAAGGCAGAGGATGACAGTGTAAGGCAGAGGATGACAGTGTAAGGCTGTGGATGATAGTGTAAGGCAAACAAACAGGGCCAGAGGTTCTAGAACCCCAACCTCTCCTCTTTGTGACAGGCAGGTGGTTCTTCAGGGTTGGCATCACTGCATAGCCTTTTCATGTCATTCAGAGAGAGGGAGAGAGACCAGGCCAGAGAAAGAGAGAAGAAAGACGGAACAAGAACAGAGAAAATCAGAGAAGGGATGTTTTTGTGAATGTGAGCCGTAAGTGGGAAGGCTCTAATGACTATGTTGACGACCTAGGAGAATGAGATGAAGAGGCTCTGACCCAGGATCAGTATAATAAACACTACATCCTCTCTGGTCAGACATACCCATATCAGATGTGTCTCCGTATGCTCAGTATACAGTACTTCTTTGTCTTCTCTGATGTAGGATCAGTGTAGTTAGTGTCTGGTCAGCAGCCCTGTCCGCTGAGATGAGAGCCAGTGTCATCTTCATGAAAAAGTAAAGAGCTCTGTGAGAGCAGCAAGTTCGATGCTGACGTTTCTGCCTGACTGCCTTTTAACACATTCGAAAGACCATCAAATCAAAAGTTATTTGTCACATGTGCCGAATACAACAGGTACCAAGTCAATGTGCGGTGGTATAAGTTAGTCGAGGTAGGTAGGGGTAAAGCGACTATGAATAGATAATAAACAGCAAGTAGCAGCAGTGCGGGGGGTCAATGTAAATAGTCCGGGTGGCCATTTGATTAATTGTTCAGCAGTATTATGGCTGTTAAGGAGCCTCGGTTCTCCGGTACTGCTTGCCGTGCGGTAGCAGAGAGGACAGTCTATGACTTGGGTGACTGGACCTCTCCTCTTTGTGACAGGTCAGGGGATTTGGGGTGCGTGTGTGTAGTCAATGAAGGGGCTGCTTCATTCCTGGAGATTCTTCCCGTGGAGTTTGTGAGTGTGTGTTTGAGAATTCTTTAGGCCTTCGTCTGACATCGCCTAGTATATAGGTCCTGAATGGTAGTAAGTTTGGTCCCAGTGATGTACTGGGCCGTACGCACTACCCTCTGTAGCGCCTTACGGTCAGATGCCGAGCAGTTGCCATACCAGGTGGTGATGCAACCGGTCAGGATGCTCTCGATGGTGCAGCTGTAGAACTTTTTGATGATCTGAGGACACATGTCAAATCTTTTCAGTCACCCGAGGGGGGAAAGGTATTGTTGTGGCCTCTTCACGACTGTTTTGGTGGGTCCATGTCGCCAGTAATGAGGTGCGAGAGAGAGAGGAGGAGGGGGCAAAGGCAGGGGGCAGAGAGAGAGGAGGAGGGGGAAAAGGCAGGGGGCAGAGAGAGAGGAGGAGGGGGCAAAGGCAGGGGGCAGAGAGAGAGGAGGAGGGGGCAAAGGCAGGGGGGCAGAGAGAGAGGAGGAGGGGGAGAAGGCAGGGGGCAGAGAGAGAGGAGGAGAGAGTGAGATTGGAAGAGGGGGAGGGGTCAAATTCTTGTTCAAAATGATCTTGAAATGTAAAGGAAGTTAAGTGACAATTGGAATGTCACAAATGAGCAATGAAACAGTGCGCAACAGCAACATTGTCAGTGAGTCCCACTATTCCAGGTACATGAAGCGTACATGTGGCCAGAGTTGACAGAAGGTTTAAGGCTGACACTTTCACCAGTCCTTGAGAGGGAGAGTGTGTTTGTTTGTACTGTGTCTGCCTGTCTCTGTCTGTGCAGATGAGAGAAAGATTGTGTGTGTGTATCGTGTGTTTATGTGCATGTGAGTGTGTGTACATGCATGTGCTTGAGCGCACATGTGTGCGCGTACGAATGTGTCTGTCTTGGTCTGGAGTGCACCAGTGTTCCCTCGCTGCCGTGGTCTAGTTCTGGTCCCCCTCCCCGCTGTGCCAGAGTTTATTCACAGGAAATGCTTTGGGAGACTCACGACCGGCTGCCCTGATGTGAACTGACGTGGCGTCTCCAGCAGGCCCAGGAGTTAGCATGTCAGGCAGGTCAGCACAGGGCAAGCAGACAGTCAATAAAATATTCAATACAGCACTCTCAGATCATAGATCTAATACACCCCCCCCGCTCCCATTCTAACCCCCCCACCCTCTTCACACAGTTAGTCCAGGGTCTGTCGGGTGGTCTGTCAGGGTACAGGGTGCAAAAGCCTGTGGCACCCTATTCTCTATATAGGGCACTAGCTGACG
This sequence comes from Oncorhynchus tshawytscha, assembly GCF_018296145.1. Lineage (NCBI taxonomy): Eukaryota > Metazoa > Chordata > Actinopteri > Salmoniformes > Salmonidae > Oncorhynchus > Oncorhynchus tshawytscha. The sequence goes on from NC_056441.1 coordinate 62,818,584, forward strand.
GAGGCTACGTCCCAAATGGAATCATATTCCCTATATAGCAGTGCACTATATAGGGAATATGGTTTGATTTAGGATGTAGCCTCCGTCAGTGTGGATCTAATTGACTTTCACAGGCATCCCAAGCTGGGCCCTTCTTCACGGGAAACCCTATGGATTTTATTCTGAACTAATGGGAAGTCTGGTTCCATCAGTCCAGTGAAAGTGAGGGTTGAGGGGAGAAAAGAAAAGACAAGGAAGGATATTTTTTTCTTCTTTTTCTCCATTTCAGGATCATTTCTATTTTCAGCCACTTTTCCTCTGGCTTATTTCTTTTCTTATTCTTCTTACATTTTTTCGTCCATTCTGTATCCTTCCTGCCGCCCCCCAGGAAGGAAAAAAACACAAGGCTGCCTAGGTCTGACAGCCTCGGAGTCTCTGGGAGTGTGTGTGTGTCTGTTGGGCAGCCCATGCAGCCTGTGTCAATTTAGAGCACCAGGCGCTAATCTCAATTAGCATCACTCACCCTGCCCTCTGTCCCGTCTCCTCTCACATCCACTCAACCTTCTCTCAGACCGAGACAGACATGCTCCCCTGTCATAGCCCTCAACACCAACTGCTATCGGCCTGTTTCGTTGATCAACTCGGACACTAAGATGTTACCATTTGTTTCTCTATTTTCCTTTCACTACGCCTTTGCTTCCTTTCCCCCATCCTCGTACCTCCTGACACATACAACATCCTCTTCCACATACTAGCTACACCTCTTACATATGCTACTGTAGCTATATCCTCTTAAATATGCTACTGTAGCTACATCCTCTTACATATGCTACTGTAGCTACATCCTCTTACATATGCTACTGTAGCTACATCCTCTTACATATGCTACTGTAGCTACATCCTCTTACATATGCTACTGTAGCTACATCCTCTTACATATGCTACTGTAGCTACATCCTCTTACATATGCTACTGTAGCTACATCCTCTTACATATGCTACTGTAGCTACATCCTCTTACATATGCTACTGTAGCTACATCCTCTTACATATGCTACTGTAGCTACATCCTCTTACATATGCTACTGTAGCTACATCCTCTTACATATGCTACTGTAGCTACATCCTCTTACATGTGCTACTGTAGCTACATCCTCTTACATATGCTACTGTAGCTACATCCTCTTACATACAGCGGATTCGGAAAGTATTCAGACTTTTTCCATATTTTGTTACGTTAGAGGCTTACTCTAAAATTGATTTCCATCAATCTACACACAATACCCCATAATGACAAAGCAAAAACAGGTTTTTAGAATTTTTTGCAAATGTATAAAATAAAAAAATTACATTTAGATATTTTATGTATTCAGACCCTTTACTCAGTACTTTGTTGAAGCACCTTCGGCAGCGATTACAGCCTCGAGTCTTCTTGGGTATGACGCTACAAGCTTGGCAAACCTATATATTCTTCTCTGCAGATCCTCTCAAGCTCTGTCAGGTTGGATGGGAAGTGTTGCTGCACAGCTATTTTCAGGTCTCTCCAAAGATATTCGATCGGGTTCAAGTCCGGGCTCTGGCTGGGCAACTTGAGGACATTCAGAGACTGGTCCCGAAGCCACTCCGGCATTGTCTTGGCTGTGTGCTTCTTGGCTGTGTGCTTCGAGGTCCTGAGCGCTCTGGAGCAGGTTTTCATCAAGGATCTCTCTGTACTTTGTGCCATTCATCTTTCCCTCGATCCTGACTAGTCTCCAAGTCCCTGCTGCTGAAAACCATCCCCACAGCATGATGCTGCCACCACTATGCTTCACCGTAGGGATGGTGCCAGGTTTCCTCCAGACGTATTTGCATTCAGGCCAAAGAGTTCAATCTTGGTTTCATCAGACCAGATAATCTTTCTCATGGTCCTAGAGTCCTTTAGGTGACTTTTGGCAAACTCCAAGTGCGCTGTCATGTACCTTTTACTGAGGAGTGGCTTCCGTCTGGCCACTCTACCACAAAGGCCTGATTGGTGCTGCAGAGATGGTTGTCCTTTTGGATGGTTCTCCCATCTCCACAGAGGAACTCTGGAGCTCTGTCAGAGTGACCATCAGGTTCTTGGTCACCTCCCTGAGGTGCTCAATTTGGCCGGGCAGCCAGCTCTAGGAAGAGTCTTGGTGGTTCCAAACTTCTTCCATTTAAGAATGATGGAGGACAATGTGTTCTTGGGACCTTCAACGCTTCTACGGAAAATTCCTTCAACCTCATGGCTTGGTTTTTGCTCTGATATGCACTGTCAACTTTGGGACCTTTATATAGGCAGGTGTGTGCCTTTCCAAATCATGTCCAATCAATTGCATTTACCACAGGTGGACATCTCAATGATGATCAACGGAAACAGGATGCACCTGAGCTCAATTTCGGGCTTCATAACAAAGGGTCTGAATACTTAGCTACATCCTCTTCCACAGACTAGCTACATCCTCTTCCACAGACTAGCTACATCCTCTTCCACAGACTAGCTACATCATCTTCCACAGACTAGCTACATCATCTTCCGCATATTTAACATCTTTAAAACAACCGTCTCCTTAGTATACTGCTCATTTACAGAGTGGTCTGCCTGAGTAGGCAGTATTTCATGACTCACACCGCAGTGCAGAATAGATTGTTCAGTAGCAGTGGATCAGTGTTACACACTCAAACGCTTTCCTTTCCCTGCTGAATAATTTATGGGAATAGATGGTTAAGGACAAAGACAGGGAAGACTCCATTAGGACTGTAGTGGTCATGGTGCTGACTTCATCATCAGAGGGGTTAGTGTTGGGCTCAGTCTAACTGATACTGATCAGGTAAGAGGGGCTAAGGCTGGTGTTGGGGATGGGGCAGGGGTTAATCAAATCAATCCAGTTTTATTTCTCACATGCGCTGAATACAACAGGTGTAGACTTTACCGTGACGTGCTGACTTATGAGCCTGTTCCCAACAGTGCAGAGTTAAAAAGACAAATGACCTAAAAAAATAGGAAAAAGTAACACAATAAAACAACAAAAATGAGGCCATATACAAGGAGTACAAGTACAGAGTCAATTTGCAGGGGTACGAGGTAGGTAATATGTACATGTGGGTAGGGGTAAAAGTGACTAGGCAATCAGGATAAATAATAAACAGAGAAGCAGCAGCGTATGTGAAGAGTGTGAGTGTGTGCGCGCTAAGGGCTGAAGCTAGGGCTAAGACTAAGGCTGGGGCTAAGACTCAGACTAAGACTGGTGCTAAAGCTAAGACTGGGGCTAAGGCTAAGGCTGGGGCTAAGGCTAAGACTGGACTAAGGCTAAGACTGGGGCTAAGGCTAAAACTGGGGTTAAGGCTAAGACTGAGGCTAAGACTAAGACTGGGCTAAGGCTGGGGCTAAGACTAAGACTGGTGCTAAGGCTAAGACTGGGGCTAAGGCTAAGACTAGGCTAAGACTGGGGTTAAGGCTAAGACTAAGACTGGGGCTAAGGCTGGGGCTAAGACTAAGACTGGGGCTAAGACTAAGGCTGGGGCTAAGACTAAGACCGGGGCTAAGGCTAAGACTGGGGCTAAGGCTAAGACTGGGGCTAAGGCTAAGACTGGGGCTAAAGCTAAGACTGGGGCTAAGGCTAAGACTAAGGCAAAGACTCGTTCTAAGACTAAGGTTGGGGCTAAGACTGGGGCTAAGGCTGGGTCTAAGACTAAGACTGGGGCTAAGACTAAGGCTGGGGCTAAGACTAAGGCTGGGGCTAAGACTAAGGTGGGGACTAAGACTAAGGTGGGGGCTAAGACTAAGGCAAAGACAGGGGCTAAGGCTAAGACTGGGGTTAAGGCTAAGACTGGGGTTAAGGCTAAGACTGGGGCTAAGGATAAGACTGGGGCTAAGGCTAAGACTGGGGCTAAGGCTAAGACTAAGGCTGGGGTTAAGGCTAAGACTGGGGATAAGGCTAAGACTGGGGCTGAGACTAAGACTGGGGTTAAGGCTAAGACTGGGGATAAGGCTAAGACTGGGGCTAAGGCTAAGACTAAGGCAAAGACTCTGGCTAAGGCTAAGGCTGGGGCTAAGGCTGGGTCTAAGACTAAGGCTGGGGCTAAGACTAAGGCTGGGGCTAAGACTAAGGCTGGGGCTAAGACTAAGGCTGGGGCTAAGACTAAGGCCAAGACTGGGGCTAAGCAAAGACTAAGGCTGGGGCTAAGACTAAGACTAAGACTGGGGCTAAGACTAAGGCTGGGGCTAAGGCTGGGGCTAAGACTGGGGCTAAGGCTAAGACTAAGGCAAAGACTAAGGCTGGGGCTAAGACTAAGGTGGGGGCTAAGGCTAAGACTAAGGCAAAGACTGGGGCTAAGGCTAAGACTGGGGTTAAGACTAAGACTGGGGCCGAGGCTAAGACTGGGGCTAAGGCTAAGACTAAGGCTGGGGTTAAGGCTAAGACTGGGGCTAAGGCTAAGACTAAGGCAAAGACTCGGGCTAAGACTAAGGCTGGGGCTAAGACTAAGGTGGGGGCTAAGACTAAGGCAAAGACTGGGGCTAAGGCTAAGACTGGGGTTAAGGCTAAGACTGGGGTTAATAAGGCTAAGACTGGGGTTAAGGCTAAGACTGGGGCTAAGGATAAGACTGGGGCTAAGGCTAAGACTGGGGCTAAGGCTAAGACTAAGGCTGGGGATAAGGCTAAGAATGGGGATAAGGCTAAGACTGGGGCTGAGACTAAGACTGGGGATAAGGCTAAGACTAAGGCAAAGACTCTGGCTAAGACTAAGGCTGGGGCTAAGGCTGGGTCTAAGACTAAGGCTGGCGCTAAGGCTAAGACTGGGGCTAAGGCTAACACTAAGGCAAAGACTAAGGCTGGGGCTAAGACTAAGGTGGGGGCTGAGACTGGGGCTAAGGCTAAGACTAATGCAAGATTGGGGCTAAGGCTAAGACTGGGGTTAAGACTAAGACTGGGGCCAAGGCTAAGACCGGGGCTAAGGCTAAGACTAAGGCTGGGGTTAAGGCTAAGACTTGAGCTAAGGCTAAGACTGGGGCTAAGGCTAAGACTAAGCAAAGACTCGGGCTAAGACTAAGACTGGGGCTAAGACTAAGGCTGGGGCTAAGACTAAGGCTGGGGCTAAGACTGGGGCTAAGGCTAAGACTAAGGCAAAGACTGGGGCTAAGGCTAAGACTGGGGCTAAGACTGGGGCTAAGGTTAAGACTAAGGCTGGGGTTAAGGCTAAGACTTGAGCCAAGGCTAAGACTGGGGCTAAGGCTAAGACTAAGGCAAAGACTCGGGCTAAGACTAAGGCTGGGGCTAAGACTAAGGCTGGGGCTAAGATTGGGGCTAAGACTAAGGCTGGGGCTAAGACTAATGCAAAGACTGGGGCTAAGGCAAAGACAGGGGCTGGGGCTAAGACTGGGGCTAATGCTGGGGCTAAGACTAAGGCTGGGGCTAAGGCTGGGGCTAAGACTAAGGCTGGGGCTAAGGCTAAGACAAAGACTGGGGCTAAGGCTGAGACTGGGGCTAAGACTAAGGCTGGGGCTAAGACTAAGGCTGGGGCTAAGACTAAGGCGGGGGCTAAGACTGGGGCTAAGGCTAAGACTAAGGCTAAGACTGGGGTTAAGGCTAAGATTGGGGCTAAGGCAAAGACTGGTGCTAAGGCAACGACTGGGGCTAAGACTAAGGCTGGGGCTAAGACTAAGACTGGGGTTAAGGCTAAGACTGGGGCTAAGGCTAAGACTAAGGCTGGGAATAAGGCTAAGACTGGGGCTAAGGCTAAGACTGGGGCTAAAGCTAAGACTGGGACTAGGGAAGGTTCATGATGCTGACGTCATCATCAGAAGGGTTACTGCTAGGCTCTGTCAAACTGATAGTGATCAGGTGCAGACACAGTCGGTGGTGGTGTGTACAGTATGCAGACAGTCGGTGGTGGTGTGTACAGTATGCAGACAGTTGGTGGTGGTGTGTACAGTATGCAGACAGTCGGTGGTGGTGTGTACAGTATGCAGACAGTCAGTGGTGGTGTGTACAGTATGCAGACAGTCAGTGGCGGTGTGTACAGTATGCAGACAGTCAGTGGCTGTGTGTACAGTATGCAGACAGTCAGTGGTGGTGTGTACAGTATGCAGACAGTCAGTGGTGGTGTGTACAGTATGCAAACAGTCAGTGGTGGTGTGTACAGTATGCAGACAGTCAGTGGTGGTGTGTACAGTATGCAGACAGTCAGTGGCGGTGTGTACAGTATGCAGACAGTCAGTGGCGATGTGTACAGTATGCAGACACAGTGCCAGTTAGAGGATGGATGGAGGAGCAGGATAGCATTGTAGTCGTGTTAGACAATAGCATGGATGAAGCACCACAGTTCTGGTGTGATAGTGGCCTTGTACAACGCATGTAGAACAGGACCTGCATGGGGGATACACTTTCTCCAGACACCTGACTTGCATTTCAGTTTCCAACACACCAAAACCCAGCACTGGGAGTAACAAGGACACCCTAGGAAAAGAGAGGGAAAAAGACACTGCTTTTATGGTTTACAATTGGGAGCTAACTTAAGTGGTCCAAATAGCTGTCTCTGGTCGGTCGGTGGGTTTCTATTTTTCCAAAGGCACGACATAATCCATCCCAGAAGTGTGTAGAGACCCACAGCTTTCACATACCTAGAAATACATGCTTTTCTCTGCCATCAGGGCTGCAGGAAGGCCAGGCTTTTCTCTCAGACTCACACACACACACACACACTACAAGCTGGACTCAAGTAAATAGCTCCTTGATGAAAAACAATCCAACATTAGCAACACCGTGAAAAGAGAACTACGCTTTTAAAATAGACTCCCACTCCCTCGTTTTTCTTCTGAATAACCATATTCACCCCAGAACAGAACCACCGCTCCTCGGGGGAGTGTGTTCTGTTTCAGATCTCCATCTATGTTCTGTTAGAGAGAGTGAGTGTGTGTGTGTGGAGAGATGTATGCCAAGGAGATAAACACAACAAATCACCTCCCACTATCCCCAGCAGCGGCTGGCAATGCCCTGAGCACAGTGAACAAGCTGCTCCCCATCACTCACAAATGGAAGCGGCTCACCAGGCACTGGGGGATTCAATGTCTTTTATTTACGGCACGATGTGGTGACGAGACACGCGGTTAACCACAACAGGAATACTGCCACCTACGGGGGAGCAGTGAGGGACAGAAAGGACAGACATGCTAGGCAGTCTCCCCCTCCTTTCTCTCTGAGAAAGCATTCCACTGATACTACTGATGGAAGAGGGAAGGATTGAAGGAGTGAGTCCTAAGAATGGCTGGAGGCAGGGAGGAGAGAAGAGGGAGGGGGGGGGGTGTTCTTCAGGAATGCTGCTGGTTTGGAGTACACAGAGTTGGCTTCTGGGACAATGGGGCATATTTTATAGAGATACAGGGAAGCTGATAGCATGTGCGTCTGCCGCGACAAAGGGGCACTTCTCCTGGCCTGGCCGAGCCCGTGAGAAAGGCATATTTGTTGGGTGCTTTGACACAGGAGATGGTTTCTTTGACCATCATTCATTGCCATGTAAAACAGATCGCCAGCATAGCTCGGCCTCCTACACACCGCTCAGAGCCAGAGCCAGGGACAGGGACAGAGCCAGGGACAAGGACAGAGCCAGGGACAGAGCCAGGGACAGAGCCAGGGACAAGGACAGAGCCAGGGACAGAGCCAGGGACAGGGACAAGGACAGAGCCAGGGACAGAGTCAGGGACAAGGACAGAGCCAGGGACAAGGACAGAGCCAGGGACAGAGTCAGGGACAGAGCAAGGGACAAGGACAGAGCCAGGGACAGAGTCAGGGACAAGGACAGAGCCAGGGACAGAGTTAGGGACAAGGACAGAGCCAGGGACAGAGCCAGGGATAGGGACAAGGACAGAGCCAGGGACAGAGCCAGGGACAGAGTCAGGGACAGAGCAAGGGACAGAGCCAGGGACAGAGTCAGGGACAAGGACAGAGCCAGGGACAGACAAGGGACAAGGACAGAGCCAAGGACAGAGCCAGGGACAAGGACAGAGCCAGGGGGCTAGGAAGCCCAGGACCTCTCTCACGTCTCTTATTCGGTCTGGGGCAGTGATTTTGGTCTAAGGTTAGAGTAGAGGCTTAGTGTTTGACTAGGTTGGCCTGGTGTTAAGGCTAGGGCTGAGAATGAGGTGAAGGCTTGGGTTGTGGTTTAAAGGAAGAAAAAAAATGTCCACTGTTGGTACAGTCCCAAAATGTTTTGCATTTCAGCAGTCAAGTTTTCAAGATATTGGACTTTCAAGAAGCAAAGTGGCACTTGCCACATCATCATGATAATGCATTTTTTCATATGTATCAACAGTGGACTAATGACTTTTCCTTTAAGGTTAGAGCAGGGGTTAGATCTTAGTCTTTGATTTGGTTGGACAATGGCTGGAGTTAGGGCTGGTGCTGGTGTTAGAGCTGGTTCTGGAGTTAGAGCTGTTGCTGGGAATGGAGTTGGGACTGGTGCTGGGAGTAGAGTTGGGACTGGTGCTGGGGATGGAGTTGGGGCTGGGGCTGGAGTTGGGGCTGGGGCTGGAGTTGGGGCTGGGGCTGGGGCTGGAGTTAGGGCTGGTGCTGGAGTTAGGGCTGGTGCTGGAGTTAGGGCTGGTGCTGGGGCTGGAGTTAGGGCTGGTGCTGGGGCTGGAGTTAGGGCTGGTGCTGGAGTTAGGGCTGGTGCTGGGGCTGGAGTTAGGGCTGGTGCTGGGGCTGGAGTTAGGGCTGGTGCTGGGAGTAGAGTTGGGACTGGTGCTGGGAGTAGAGTTGGGACTGGTGCTGGGGCTGGAGTTAGGGCTGGTGCTGGGGCTGGAGTTAGGGCTGGTGCTGGGGCTGGAGTTAGGGCTGGTGCTGGGGCTGGAGTTAGGGCTGGTGCTGGGGCTGGAGTTAGGGCTGGTGCTGGGGCTGGAGTTAGGGCTGAGGCTAAGACTAGGAATGGGCATAGGGCTGTGTAGCTTCCCATGAAGGAACATGGCAAGGCATTCACATTTGTTTCCACTTATGTTACATGATCTTTAAGAGCTTCATTTGAACAAATCCCTCACTTCAACCGCACACTGTACTTTCCAAGAGAGATCATCCATCTAGCCTACACCGGATAAAAAAAACAGATAAATTATTCCTAAACCAGATTTTTTTAAAAACCCAGCAAAAACAACAACAAAGGTTGACTAAAGCCCGTCTTAACCTTTCCTGACGCGTTTGCTCCGCTCTGCACTTTACAGCAGATATCATTAAAAACAGCCAGAGAGACTATGAGAGAGAGGGAGAGGGAAAGGAAAAGAGAGAGAATCTGAGAGAGGGAAGAAGGGGAGAGATAACAGTGATAGAGAGCATGTCTAAAAGCTGCTGTAGAGAGGAGTGCCCAGGGACAGGCAGGATGCCCTCAGGCTGCTCTCCCTAGAGGAGTGCCCAGGGACAGGCAGGATGCCCTCTGGCTGCTCTCCCTAGAGGAGTGCCCGGGGACAGGCAGGATGCCTCAGGCTGCTCTCCCTAGAGGAGTGCCCGGGGACAGGCAGGATGCCCTCAGGCTGCTCTCCCTAGAGGAGTGCCCGGGGACAGGCAGGATGCCCTCAGGCTGCTCTCCCTAGAGGAGTGCCCGGGGACAGGCAGGATGCCCTCAGGCTGCTCTCCCTAGAGGAGTGCCCGGGGACAGGCAGGATGCCTCAGGCTGCTCTCCCTAGAGGAGTGCCCGGGGACAGGCAGGGATGCCTCAGGCTGCCCGGGGACAGGCAGGATCTCCCTCAGAGGAGTGCTAGAGGGGGACAGGCAGGATGCCTCAGGCTGCTCTCCCTAGAGGAGTGCCCGGGGACAGGCAGGATGCCTCAGGCTGCTCTCCCTAGAGGAGTGCCCGGGGACAGGCAGGATGCCTCAGGCTGCTCTCCCTAGAAGAGTGCCCGGGGACAGGCAGGATGCCTCAGGCTGCTCTCCCTAGAGGAGTGCCCGGGGACAGGCAGGACGCCTCAGGCTGCTCTCCCTAGAGGAGTGCCCGGGGACAGGCAGGATGCCTCAGGCTGCTCTCCCTAGCAGAGTGAGGTTGGCCATTTTCTGCAGGTGTGATACTCACCCTCCCTCTCTCCCATCTTTTTAGATGTACCGAGGCCCTTCCCACAGTGAATTGAAAGCCTGGCATATCCCCAGGGCTGCCAGCACCTCGTAGAGAGAGAGAGAGGTACAGATTGAGAGAGAAAAAGGAGAGAAGGTGCTGTTCCATATCTGTATCTGTAAGAATCCACACACGGAGCAGTGGCTTTGTCATGTCCATTTACGTTGTCTTGTTGTTTGTATATACTCCCATACTTTTTAACCCCTTCCCTCTATAACATACTTCCCTCCACCCATACAGGCCTTTCCTGTCTACCTGAGGCCATTCTCATGGCCAGACACTAGCACTCTGTACTCTAGCTGGGGGTCAGGAAAGATCCTCCATGTTATTATAGTGTGTCTCTGGGGCTGAATATGGAGCTGGAGAGAACACCCCAAACCACAGGGAGGAATCTGGGGATGGAGAGGTCACCCCAAACCACAGGGAGGAATCTGGGGATGGAGAGGTCACCCCAAACCACAGGAAGGAATCTGGGGATAGAGAGGTCACCCCAAACCAAAGGAAGGAATCTGGGGATGGAGAGGTCACCCCAAACCACAGGAAGGAATCTGGAGATGGAGAGGTCACCCCAAACCACAGGAAGGAATCTGGGGATAGAGAGGTCACCCCAAACCACAGGAAGGAATCTGGAGCTGGAGAGGTCACCCCAAACCACAGGAAGGAATCTGGAGCTGGAGAGGTCACCCCAAACCACAGGAAGGAATCTGAAGCTGAAGAGGTCACCCCAAACCACAGGAAGGAATCTGGAGCTGAAGAGGTCACCCCAAACCACAGGAAGGAATCTGGGGATGGAAGAATGGCTAGAGGAAAGACGAGGGGGTGGATGGAGGAAAGACGAGAGGAGGGGTGAAAGAGTGTGTGTGTGTGTGTGGGGGGGGGTTAGGGTGTGTAAGGAGGAAAGATAAGGGGTTAATGTCTGGCAGATGACAGATCCTGGAATTCCTTCCTTGCAACCACTCTCCTCCTGAGCACTGCATCTTTATCCTGCGTGTCTCTCTACCCAGTCATCTCCCAGGCCTGGCCTGATGATTAGAATAGCTGGCAGAAAAAGACAAAAACGGGTCATTGAAAAAGATGCCTGCCCTGGGGTTCTAATCTCAAATCATATTTTGCAGGAACAAAGGCAGCCCAGCCCAGAACAAAGGCTGCTCAGTGTGGCCGGGTTGTCTTTATATCACTTAGCACAAAAGCTTGCCTCTCACCCCACCACCCCGTGTGACGCTGTCCCACAACAGTGGCCCCCCTCATGACCTAAAACCACATGGAGGGAAAATGGGCCCTCCTCTGCAAACCACACTGAGACACATTTTAAAACACACTTTACACTGGGCTCTGACATCCACGATAAATGGAAGCCTCTCTTTTAACACTTTAATGAAATTCCACAGCGGGGTGAGAAGGGAGGGGAGGAGAGGGACCCCCGGACCACTGGACCCCCCTCCCATGGAACACTTTAGATTACGTTGAATTAAACAACACAATACAGCGTGTGTTTTCCCTCTGACCTCCCTACAGCCCCATGGCCCACAGCCCACGGCTTGACCTGCCTCTAAGGCATTAAGTAGTGTGGTGGGGACGGTCAGGGTATTTGTCTAGTGTGGGGGTGGGATGAGGGGGCTAGAGAGGGCAGGGGTACAGAAAAGGGCAGTCACAAAACCCAATTGTCCCAGTAATGGTGGTAATTGCATTTTATTAAAATAATGACTGGGTGTCTAGCTGGAATTACTGACTGTAGGGGCTGGAAGTCCCTCCACATGACAGAGAGTGTCAGGAGATAAACACTATAGTCTGAAGAGGGTATATTCTGCTCCAGAGAGCGAGAGAAAGAGATGTAGAGAGAGAAAGACAATAAGAAAGGGTGACAGAGGAAACAGTAAGGTGGTGGGTCTAACCACCTACTGGGCCCAATCCCCACCACCCCGCTACAGCACCAGGACCAGACCCGGGCCAGGTCACGTCAACAGTAACAGTGTTGTGTGAGAAGCAGCTACCCCACGCTGGGACGTTTCCACCCAGGCTTTTCCTGGTGCTGTGACCCACATCAACCCCCTTCCTCCCTGACACACTCAACAGCGAGTGAAGCTTTTCAAGGAGCAAGAAGAGAGAAAGAAGAAACAACAAAGCAAGAGAGAGGAGAGAAAGAGATGAGAAGCCTTTACAGTGCCCTGACAACAGTGTACACCATGTCTCCTTTTTAAAAGCCTCTGCTCTGGGAGAGGTCTGTGAAGCTTGGTGGAATATCATCATAGCCAGTAGGGATGGAAGGATGGATAGAGGGAGAGATGGACGGCGGGGTGAAACAGTCGCATCTAAGCCGTGGCTCAGACACTCATCTCCGCGTGCCGCTTATGTGCCTCTGTTCCCAGCGCCGCCTCATCCTCCACACCTTCACAGGAAGTTCACACGGGCCCTGCAGCGACACCCGTCCCTCACCCCTATACTGCCCCCCCTGCTCCTTCTTCCTCCCCTCTCCCTGGCTGTGATTGACTGACTCTCTCTCTCCTCCACTGCCCTCCTTCCTCCCACCTCTCTCTCCTCCCCCTGCCCTCCTTCCTCCCCCTCTCTCTCCTCCCCCTGCCCTCCTTCCTCCCCCCCTCTCTCCTCTCCTCCCCTGCCCTCCTTCCTCCCCCTCTCTCTCCTCCCCTGCCCTCCTTCCTCCCCCTCTCTCTCCTCCCCCTGCCCTCCTTCCTTCCCCCTCTCGCTCCTCCCCCTGCCCTCCTTCCTCCCCCTCTCTCTCCTCCCCTGCCCTCCTTCCTCCCCCTCTCCTCCCCTGCCCTCCTTCCTCCCCCTCTCGCTCCTCCTCTGCCCTCCTTCCTCCCCCTCACTCTCCTCCCCTGCCCTCCTTCCTCCCCCCTCTCTCCTTCCTCCCCACTCTCTCCTCCCCCTGCCCTCCTTCCTTCCTCCCCCTCTCTCCTCCCTCTGCCCTCCTTCCTTCCTCCCCCTCTCTCCTCCCCTGCCCTCCTTCCTTCCTCCCCCCCTCTCTCCTCCCCCTGCCCTCCTTCCTCCCCCTCTCTCTCCTCCCCCTGCCCTCCTTCCTCCCCCTCTCTCTCCTCCCCCTGCCCTCCTTCCTCCCCCCTCTCTCCCCCTGCCCTCCTTCCTCCCCCTCTCTCTCCTCTCCTCCCCTGCCCTCCTTCCTCCCCCCTCTCGCTCCTCCCTCTGCCCTCTCTCCTCCCCCTGCCCTCCTTCCTCCCCCCTCTCTCCCAATGAGGCATTCTCAAAGAACCATGGCTGTTGTAAGGAAGGGTAACAGTGAGGGGGAATCACAAACAGACATTTCATTTTCACTCTTCCTAGTCTCCCAGTCACAACGGACTCCTGTCAACAGGCTCTGCAGAGTGAATGTCAGTGTAATGTGTGTATAAAGAGTACTGTGAGTCTGTACAGTAGAGGTGTGTGTCTGTGTAAACTGTTTAGGTTTGAGCATGCATACATCATGTGTGTTGTAACATTTGTGTGAACGTGTGTGCGTGTCCAGTTAGTATATTTATGCAAGTGAGTGTATCCTCAGTGTGTGTATTATTCTACCGTACAACACTCGCAAGAGGCCAGAACACGGCACGGGGTGTTTATCGGTTTGTAGCGGACAGCTGAGTGTAGATCGTACTACACACACACACACACACACACACACACACACACACACACACTGCTAGCATACTCAAGCCTCTCTCTCCCAATGTGGGACAGCCAAGAGTTCAAGGGCCTTCTTACAGCAGAGCGTCTCCTCTGAACCGAGGCCCTCCAAATATTTACTCAGCTCGGAGCCTTGGCCTGCGTCCCAAATGGCACCCTATTCCCTACATAGTGCTCTATTTTTAACCAGGACCAATAGGGAAAACCACAGGGCTCCGGTAAAAAGTAAGACTGATGTAGGGAATAGAGTGGTATTTGGGACTGGGCCTTGGTCTGAGAGTGCTGTTAGGATCTCTGTGTATCCGTTACAATGCTCTGGGGTTTTGTAATACACAAGCAGCATGACAAATATTGTCTGAGGAGGTTGGAGGAAAAAAAGACAAGTGTGGAAAGAACGTGGAAATAACAGAACTGTTCCAAGATGTGGGCTTCAATCATTTACTGCAGGGATGGGCAACTTTGATGGGGGTCGGGGCCACCAAAAATCTGAACTCATAATGAGGGGCCTCAGTGGTTAATGGGTCTGCGTACCTACATTCATACCCAAACATGCAGTCTGCTGGTCCTTGCCCCCAACCTTGAGAGAAACACATTTAGAAGTTCTAGAGTTCATTTCCTGCAATTCTACACATTATGCCATGGGGTGGAGAGAAGATTTAGTAATTTTACAACAAATGTCATGTAATTCTACTCATTTTGCCATGGGTGGTGAGAAAAATGTGACTTTTTAATATAGCTGAGTGAGAGTGACTAACAATATCAATGGGGGCCCCCCAGTAAGTAATTGGACCATGATTACTACAAGATTAAATAGCTGACCGCTCGACTAATTTACCAATGTAACAAATGTTAGCTGATGCGCTAATTGACCTAAAAGAACAACTGCTGATGCACAACCACATTTCAAAAGTTCATCTTTTGTATTATACAATTCTAACTGTCAACAGTAAGTAAGTAAAGGTTGCCCATTCCTGGTGGACGATGTCCATCTAAATCACTTAACATAGTAGATTTGGTTGATTAACCTATGGTTTTCTATAAAGTTTGTTTCCATAAAATACAGGACTTTTCATTGTAAATTGCCTGTACTCCCAGTGGTTATTATACAGCCACTACAGTCTTGATTGTGATCAGTGGCAATCAGCATGTTTTTACGTCCATAAAAAAAAGATCATAATTCAACTTACAACAATATGTAAAGATAAGTACATTGATGACCTGGCAATCTTTATATTTCAATTAGAGACTAATTACCTTATGTTAGGCTGGGCTGTGTGCTGGGTTAGGCTGGGCTGTGTGCTGCGTTAGGCTGGGCTGTGTGCTGCGTTAGGCTGGGCTGTGTGCTGCGTTAGGCTGGGCTGTGTGCTGCGTTAGGCTGGGCTGTGTGCTGCGTTAGGCTGGGCTGTGTGCTGCGTTAGGCTGGGCTGTGTGCTGCGTTAGGCTGGGCTGTGTGGTGCGTTAGGCTGGGCTGTGTGCTGCGTTAGGCTGGGCTGTGTGCTGCGTTAGGCTGGGCTGTGTGCTGCGTTAGGCTGGGCTGTGTGCTGCGTTAGGCTGGGCTGTGTGCTGCGTTAGGCTGGGCTGTGTGCTGCGTTAGGCTGGGCTGTGTGCTGCGTTAGGCTGGGCTGTGTGCTGCGTTAGGCTGGGCTGTGTGCTGCGTTAGGCTGGGCTGCGTTAGGCTGGGCTGTGTGATGCGTTTGGCTGGGCTGTGAGCTACGTTAGGCTGGGCTGTGTGATGCGTTAGGCTGGGCTGTGTGCTGCGTTAGGCTGGGCTGTGTGCTACGTTAGGCTGGGCAGTGTGCTGTGTTAGGCTGGGCAGTGTGCTGTGTTAGGCTGGGCTGTCTGCTGTGTTAGGCTGGGCTGTGTGTTGTGTTAGGCTGGGCAGTGCGATGCTCTGTTGGAGGCTGTAGTTTTCTCTGCCCTGGTGGTTTTTGGGGGCTCAGGGACGGGGAGTTAGTTGGCTGAGATGATAAAGACGGCTTGTTTAAGAGTGATGAGCTGTTCAGAGAAGGGAGAGAGAGAGAGAGAAAAGGGAGAGAGAGAGAGAGAGGGAAAGATAGAAGGGAGAGAGAGAAGGGTGGGAGAGAGAGAGGGAAAGCGAGAAGGAATCACATGCAAGGCATTTACAGTTCTCTTCTATCAATAATTAGAGATGTACAGGGTGGAGGGACGGACAGATCAGATTTATGTGCTTATGTCCAGCTGTTGGACTTCCTATGGCATCTGGGATATGGGGTAGGTGGTGGATGTGTGTGTGTGTGTGTGTGTGTGTGTGTGTGTGTGTGTGTGTGTGTGTGTGTGTGTGTGTGTGTGTGTGTGTGTGTGTGTGTGAGTGAGTGAGTGAGTGAGTGAGTGAGTGAGTGAGTGAGTGAGTGAGTGAGAGAGAGAGAGAGAGAAAGAGGTGTGTGTGTGTGAGAAGGCAGCAGTGCCCACCTTTGCCCGAACTCTAAAGGACATCGCTCTCAAACGTATCCCCAACACTTCACACAGGAGCAACAGATCAATAGACACCCCACCCAGACCAGCGAGACACCCTCCCTGACCTGCAGGACCCCTCCCTGGACCTACACATAGAGGACCCACGCCAAGAGGAGTTACATCCAGACCACAGCACCCCCAGACACATCCACACCCCCACCCCAACCAATCAACACCCCCCCATGTCAACCATGCCCACACCCCATTTAGACCTATGACACTCCTGCCCACCCCATGCACCCCCACCCCCGCAAAGAGGGCCTCAACATGGAAGCCACACATACGCCCAAGTAGTGAGCGGGCAAACAGTCCCAACCCCCACTCTCACACTCGCCCAAGCCAATGGCATGTACCAGATGCTCAGCAGGCTCTGCTCACACTTATTGGCCTGAGGCCAAACCACAATCAACAACATTGGACACTCTATGGAACAAAAAGCCTTCACTATATCATCCTGGAATATCCAAGCCCTGAGGTCATCTGCCTTTGGCCTAAAGAGCCGGAACCCGGACTTCACCAAAGAAATCGGTAATACAGACATTGTCATCCTGCAAGAAACCTGGTATAGAGGAGACGGACCCACTGGTTGCCCTCTAGGTTACAGAGAGCTGGTAGTCCCATCCACCAAACTACCAGGTGTGAAACAGGGAAGGGACTCAGGGGGTATGCTAATTTGGTATAGAGCAGACCTAACTCACTCCATTAAATTAATCAAAACAGGAACATTCTACATTTGGCTAGAAATTCAAAAGGAAATTATCCTAACAGAGAAAAATGTCCTCCTGTGTGCTACCTATATCCCCCCACTAGAATCCCCATACTTTAATGAAGACAGCTTCTCCATCCTGGAGGGGGAAATCAATCATTTCCAGGCCCAGGGACATGTACTAGTCTGTGGCGACCTAAATGCCAGAACCGGACAAGAACCTGACACCCTCAGAACACAGGGGGACAAACATCTGCCTGGAGGAGACAACATTCGCTCCCACATATGCCCCCCTAGGCACAACTATTTCAACATAACCAACAAAAATGGGTCACAACTCCTGCAGCTCTGTCGCACGCTGGGTATGTACATAGTCAATGGTAGGCTTCGAGGGGACTCCTATGGTAGGTACACCTATAGCTCATCTCTTGGCAGTAGTACTGTAGACTACTTTATCACTGACCTCAACCCAGAGTCTCTCAGAGCATTCACAGTTAGCCCACTGACACCCCTATCAGACCACAGCAAAATCACAGTCTACTTAAACAGAGCAATACTCAATCATGAGGCATCAAAGCCAAAGGAACTGAGTAACATTAAGAAATGCTATAGATGGAAGGAATGCAGTTTGGAAACCTACCAAAAAACAATTAGGCAACAACAAATTCAATCCCTTTTAGACAATTTCCTGGGTAAAACGTTCCACTGTAATAGTGAAGATGTAAACTTGGCAGTAGAAAATCTTAACAGTATATTTGACCTCTCAGCTTCCCTATCAAATCTACAAATCTCAAATAGAAAACCAAAGAAAATTAACAATAATGACAAATGGTTTGATGAAGAATGCAAAAATCTAAGAAAGAAATTGAGAAACCTGTCCAACCAAAAACATAGAGACCCGGAAAACCTGAGTCTACACCTTCACTATGGTGAATCACTAAAACAATACAGAAACACACTACGGAAAAAGAAGGAACAGCATGTCAGAAATCAGCTCAATGTAATTGAAGAATCCATAGACTCTAACCACTTCTGGGAAAATTGGAAAACACTAAACAAACAACAACACGAAGAATTATCTATCCAAAATGGAGACGTATGGGTAAACCACTTCTCCAATCTTTTTGGCTCTATAACAAAGAATAAAGAGCAAAAACATATACATGATCAAATACAGATCTTAGAATCAACTATTAAAGACTACCAGAACCCACTGGATTCTCCAATTACATTGAATGAGTTACAGGACAAAATAAAAACCCTCCAACCCAAAAAGGCCTGTGGTGTTGATGGTATCCTCAATGAAATGATCAAATATACAGACAACAAATTCCAATTGGCTATACTAAAACTCTTTAAAATCATCCTTAGCTCTGGCATCTTCCCTAATATTTGGAACCAAGGACTGATCACCCCAATCCACAAAAGAGGAGACAAATTTGACCCCAATAACTACCGTGAAATATGCGTCAACAGTAACCTTGGGAAAATCCTCTGCATTATCATTAACAGCAGACTCGTACATTTCCTCAATGAAAACAATGTACTGAGCAAATGTCAAATTGTCTTTTTACCAAATTACCGTACAACAGACCATGTATTCACCCTGCACACCCTAATTGACAACCAAACAAACCAAAACAAAGGCAAAGTCTTCTCATGCTTTATTGATTTCAAAAAAGGCTTTGACTCAATTTGGCATGAGGGTCTGGTATACAAACTGCTGGAAAGTGGTGTTGGGGGTAAAACATACGACATTATAAAATCCATGTACACAAACAACAAGTGTGCGGTTAAAATTGGCAAAAAACACACAAAATTCTTCACACAGGGTCGTGGGGTGAGACAGGGATGCAGCTTAAGCCCCACCCTCTTCAACATATATATCAACGAATTGGCGCGGGCACTAGAAAAGTCTGCAGCACCCGGCCTCACCCTACTAGAATCCGAAGTCAAATGTCTCCTCTTTGCTGATGATCTGGTGCTTCTGTCACCAACCAAGGAGGGCCTACAGCAGCACCTAGATCTTATGCACAGATTCTGTCAGACCTGGGCCCTGACAGTAAATCTCAGTAAGACCAAAATAATGGTGTTCCAAAAAAGGTCCAGTTACCAGGACCACAAATACAAATTCTATCTAGACACTGTTGCCCTAGAGCACACAAAAAACTATACATACCTTGGCCTAAACATCAGCGCCACAGGTAACTTCCACAAAGCTGTGAACGATCTGAGAGACAAGGCAAGAAGGGCATTCTATGCCATCAAAAGGAACATAAATTTCAACATACCAATTAGGATTTGGCTAAAAATACTTGAATCAGTCATAGAGCCCATTGCCCTTTATGGTTGTGAGGTCTGGGGTCCGCTCACCAACCAAAACTTCACAAAATGGGACAAACACCATATTGAGACTCTGCACGCAGAATTCTGCAAAAATATCCTCCGTGTTCAACGTAGAACACCAAATAATGCATGCAGAGCAGAATTAGGCTGATACCCACTAATTATCAAAATCCAGAAAAGAGCCGTTAAATTCTATAACCACCTAAAAAAAGCAAGCGATTCCCAAACCTTCCATAACAAAGCCATCACCTACAGAGAGATGAACCTGGAGAAGAGTCCCCTAAGCAAGCTGGTCCTGGAGCTCTGTTCACAAACACAAACACACTCTACAGAGCCCCAGGACAGCAGCACAATTAGACCCAACCAAATCATGAGAAAACAAAAAGATAATTACTCGACACATTGGAAAGAATAAACAAAAAAACAGAGCAAACTAGAATGCTATCTGGCACTACACAGAGAGTACACAGCGGCAGAATACCTGACCACTGTGACTGACCCAAAATTAAGGAAAGCTTTGACTATGTACAGACTCAGTGAGCATAGCCTTGCTATTGAGAAAAGCCGCCGTAGGCAGACATGGCTCTCAAGAGAAGACAGGCTATGTGCTCACTGCCCACAACATGAGGTGGAAACTGAGCTGCACTTCCTAACCTCCTGCCCAATGTATGACCATATTAGAGAGACATATTTCCTTCAGATTACACCGATCCACAAAGAATTCGAAAACAAATCCAATTTTGATAAACTCCCATATCTACTGGGTGAAATTCCACAGTGTGCCATCACAGCAGCAAGATTTGTGACCTGTTGCCACGAGAAAAGGGCAACCAGTGAAGAACAAACACCATTGTAAATACAACCCATATTTATGCTTATTTATTTTATCTTGTGTCCTTTAACCATTTGTACATTGTTAAAACACTGTATATATATAATATGACATTTGTAATGTCTTTATTGTTTTGAAACTTCTGTATGTGTAATGTTTACTGTTAATTTTTATTGTTTATTTCACTTTATATATTCACTTTATATATTATCTACCTCACTTGCTTTGGCAATGTTAACAGATGTTTCCCATGCCAATAAAGCCCTTGAATTGAATTGAATTGAGAGAGAGAGAGAGAGAGAGAGAGAGAGAGAGAGAGAGAGAGAGAGAGAGAGAGAAAGAGTGTGTGTGTGTGTGTGTGTGTGTGTGCTGAACTGAGCAGCACAACAACACTAAGTGATACAGATCTGCTTTCCTCAGACGTACAGCAGCAGTTGAGGATGAGCTGTGTGTGTGCGTATGTAATGTGTATTCTAGTGTTGTACATCCTAGATAGAGGTGAATGAGGCGTGTTACACAAGATGAATCTGGCATGACCACGCACCATGTACAACACCAGGGACAACCAGCCACTAGGTCAAGAGGACAGGAGAAGAGAAGAGGGAGAGATGGGGATGAGTTTGGAGTGTTTTCCTGGCAGGCAGACAGTACCTCTGCCTCCAGAGAGAATCCACCGTGTCCTCCAACAGAGAACATTGAGAGTATCACAGCTATCTCTATTTGTGTAATTGACTCTCCCTGCAGTTTACATTCTCACAGGCATTCTGACCTCTGTATTATGGGATGTAGGTCTCTCTCTCTTTAGATTACAGTGCAATAAATCCTCCAGCACTGTTGTCCTGCACAAATAAACCCCACCAAGTGTTGATGCAAAAATACAAAGTTGGAAGTGGAGAGAAGCACTCGCTTCCTGTGAAAGTTCCGGAAAAGCCGTAAACATGGCCAGTCTGTCTCTAGGGGAGCGGGCACACTAGGCTGGGGAGCGTGCGTGCGGAAGGGACAATGTGTGCATTTTTGTATGGTCAGGCAGATGTGTGCTTATGGCTGTTTATGTATGTGTGGTCATGTAAGTGTACATGCCTGACTCGAAGTGTGTGTGTGGTGGTGTCAGTAGTTCTTCTCTCTATATAAAGACAGGGCTGTTCTGTAGCCAAGTGGCCAGCTGTTGATAGGTGTCTGTTTACACGGAGTCACAGAGAGAACACTGACTGAGACACAACCTTCTGTAGACGCTAGCTAACACTCTCAGAAAGTTCTCATTCACTTCTACTCTAAACCCACCACTAACAAACATGTTATGACAATCTGTAAATTTACTGAATTTTCACACCAATTCAATCATTCTGATCTTTACTAGAGCCCAGATTGCTGATGAGTCATGCAGTCATCAGTCTCCTGACCTGGTCCATCATGTCACTACAGAGACCTGACCTGGTCCATCATGTCACTACAGAGACCTGACCTGGTCCATCATGTCACTACAGAGACCTGACCTGGTCCATCATGTCACTACAGAGACCTGACCTGGTCCATCATGTCACTACAGAGACCTGACCTGGTCCATCATGTCACTACAGAGACCTGACCTGGTCCCCCATGTCACTACAGAGACCTGACCTGGTCCATCATGTCACTACAGAGACCTGACCTGGTCCCCCATGTCACTACAGAGACCTGACCTGGTCCCCCATGTCACTACAGAGACCTGACCTGGTCCCCCATGTCACTACAGAGACCTGACCTGGTCCATCATGTCACTACAGAGACCTGACCTGGTCCCCCATGTCACTACAGAGACCTGACCTGGTCCCCCATGTCACTACAGAGACCTGACCTGGTCCCCTATGTCACTACAGAGACCTGACCTGGTCCATCATGTCACTACAGAGACCTGACCTGGTCCATCTTGTCACTACAGAGACCTGACCTGGTCCATCATGTCACTACAGAGACCTGACCTGGTCCACCATGTCAGACTCCTGTGACCGTTTGTGACTCTACACTAACTCTCTAATTGTGAATATGTGTTTCTCCTATGGAGGGAGAGAGAGGGGTAGGAGGGAGATGGAGAGAGAAAGAGAGACAGGCTTTAGTCGGGCGGAGGGTAAGTGTCAGTAAGCAGCCTCTCAGTGTCAGTAGTAGGCCAGGCAGGGGAATGAGACAGCCCAGGGAAGGGAATAGCAGCTAGGGGTTAGGGAAGAGGTTTAGGGCTCTAACTAACTCAATAAGGCTGGGGCTAATGAACAGGGGGAGGCTGCTTTCTTTCATTAGATGTGAGAGCACACTGCATCCCAAATGGCACCCTATTCCCTATATACTATTGAGTAAAGCCCTTGGTCAAAAGTAATGTACAGTGTACATGCAATTTACAAAAGTAGTACACTATATAGGGAATAGGGTGCCATTTGGGAAATTGTGTTTTATACACATGTACACTCCATGTCCCGGACCCTGGGATCTAATGTTACAGTGCTGAGAGGAGAGACCAGGCTGTAGTTTAACAAGCCCGGGTAGGACTAATCTAAAGTGATGGCCAAATTGCGAACTAAATTGCGAACCAGATTTCTTAAAAACTCCAGGGTCAGAAAAGCTGTTTTCATTCTTGTTGTAATGTCTGAAATGATTGCAGAACATCCATGGTGATGTGTAGAAATACATGTAAAAGTAACTAGTTGAAAAATGATTTTTTTTTTTATTCAGAAATTCACTAAATACTAGAGTCATCTGTGCAGTGCAGAAGAGGGCAAAGATCTGCTACTTTTCTGAACCCAAGTGACAACAACAAATACACTCCTGGGGAATGTTCTGTGGGAAGCTTGGAGTGGCGCTAGACGTCCCTCTCGCTGACCTCTCATCAACATCATGCTCTCCCCTCCTGTCAGACTCTCACCCTTCAACCCTTCTCACCCCCTCAGCTACATCTTAATTACACTACATTTAGACCCTTCAAATGGCGTCCGCCGGCTGCCCCCATTGTGTGTGTGTGTAGGGGGTGGGTCCATGTTTTCAATTTCCTCCCCTAATGGGCCAGTAATGTCTGGGAGGGTGGTGCAGCAGGAGTGTTCCGGGAGAGAAGCAGAGCCCCGGGACACTGACCTCACCAGATCCTAGAGGTCATGAACTTTGACCCTGGGAGCAGTGAGTAGCCGGCCCAGAGGGCTGGAGGGGGAGGGCTGCCATGCTAGGGTTGGATTACCTCACTGTGTCTACTGCTGCTGTCACAAGACACACACCCTTACCCTCACAGATTGGGGCGGCAGGGTAGCCTAGTGGTTAGAGCGTTGGACTAGTAACCAGAAGGTTGCAAGTTCAAAACACCGAGCTGACAAGGTACAAATCTGTCATTCTGCCCCTGAACAGGCAGTTAACCCACGGTTCCTAGACGGCATTGAAAATAAGAATTTGTTCTTAACTGACTTGCCTAGTTAAATAAAGGTAAAAAAAAATAAAAAAATACAACTTTTTTTTAAAAATTGCTGCCGGCCGAGGTATGTCAGAGAGTGAGCTCACACAAATAGTGAGACAAGAGAAAGACAGAGAGAGAGAGACATACAGAGATAGATAGAGAGGGGCAGACAGACAGTGGCAGAGAGACAGGGAAAGAGAGAAACAGAAATGAAGCAGTCACTTCTCACAATAACATCATTGATAAACCAAGACGTGCCACCAGTGCGGGCTTATCCTTTGTTCAAATTAAGACCAGCGCTCGTGTTTCATAACATGATGTGAGCTCTATAGCATCTACCCTCTAGCTATATCAAATAGTCATGTTTTCATAACATGATGTGAGCTCTATAGCATCTCCCGTCTAGCTATATCAAATAGTCATGTTTTCATAACATGATGTGAGCTCTATAGCATCTCCCGTCTAGCTATATCAAATAGTCATGTTTTCATAACATGATGTGAGCTCTATAGCATCTCCCGTCTAGCTATATCAAATAGTCATGTTTTCATAACATGATGTGAGCTCTATAGCATCTCCCGTCTAGCTATATCAAATAGTCATGTTTTCATAACATGATGTGAGCTCTATAGCATCTACCCTCTAGCTATATCAAATAGTCATGTTTTCATAACATGAAGTGAGCTCTATGGCATCTCCCGTCTAGCTATATCAAATAGTCATGTTTTCATAACATGATGTGAGCTCTATGGCATCTCCCGTCTAGCTATATCAAATAGTCATGTTTTCATATACCTTTAAAGACTAATGTCAATATCTGAAAGTGTACATCCGCTTTGGCATTCAAACCTATAATCTAGCTCACAATTATATTTTCAACAATATAATGTGGGTATAATATCATCCTCCCATAGACCACAAATACCAATTCCTTTACTTTCAAAAGGCCATACATGTGATTTTTACATTAGGATGTCTGAGGAATATTTATTCTAGGGTTTTCATATTCCAATAAAAGTTGGAAAATTGTTGTACTCCCTACGCCAAGGGCTTGTATAGGAAGTGAAGGGGGTTTGGCTCAGGGCTCAATGCACTTTCTACCTCTTCCACATGGTTTGTTATTGCAATAGGGGTTCGTGGTGGGATGAAACCCTTTCACATACATAGGGTTTAACATGGCAACACACACCACAACTTCAAACTAGTAGTAAACATTAAAGGAGCCTCTCTCTATAATGATCCAATGACAACTCTGGAAAAGAGGTTGCCAGATTAGGGAAACCTGCCCTTTCTATGTCAGCCTGCTCTGTATATGATGGAGGTTTTCTCTTGGCAATGGCTCACATTAGATCTGTATTAGGGTTGCCAGTCTGTTCCCAGTGCTGTCCGAAACAGCTCTGTTTTTTTCACTTGAAGACCAATCCTTGAAGACCACAGCCTCTGAAATGCTTTAGAAACGCTTTTTCACCATATTATCAAATAATTTAACATTCTGTAGTAACACAATACACTCACCAGGCCTGTGTGTACGTGTGTGTATACGTACAGTGGGGCAAAAAAGTATTTAGTCAGCGACCAATTGTGCAAGTTCTTCCACTTAAAAAGATGAGAGAGGCCTGTCATTTTCATCATACGTACACTTCAACTATGACAGACAAAATGAGAAAAAAAATCCAGAAAATCACGTTGTAGGATTTTTAATGAATTTATTTGCAAATTATGGTAGAAAATAAGTATTTGGTCAATAACAAAAGTTTATCTCAATACTTTGTTATATACCCTTTGTTGGCAATGACAGAGGTCAAACGCTTTCTGTAAGTCTTCACAAGGTTTTCACACACTGTTGCTGGTATTTTGGCCCATTCCTCCATGCAGATGTCCTCTAGAGCAGTGATGTTTTGGGGCTGTTGCTGGGCAACACGGACTATCAACTCCCCCCAAAGATTTTCTATGGGGTTGAGATCTGGAGACTGGCTAGGCCACCCCAGGACCTTGAAATGCTTCTTACGAAGCCACTCGGTGTGTTTGGGATCATTGTCACGCTGAAAGACCCAGCCACGTTTCATCTTCAATTCCCTTGCTGATGGAATCAGGTTTTCACTCAAAATCTCACGATACATGGCCCCATTCAATCTTTCCTTTACACGGATCAGTTGTACTGGTCCCTTTGCAGAAAAACAGCCCCAAAGTATGATGTTTCCACCCCCATGCTTCAAAGTAGGTATTTTTTATTGATTTTTTTTATTTCACCTTTATTTAACCAGGTAGGCTAGTTGAGAACAAGTTCTCATTTGCAACTGCGACCTGGCCAAGATAAAGCATAGCAGTGTGAACAGACAACACAGAGTTACACATGGAGTAAACAATTAACAAGTCAATAACACAGTAGAAAAAAAAGGGGAGTCTATATACATTGTGTGCAAAAGGCATGAGGAGGTAGGGCGAATAATTACAATTTTGCAGATTAACACTGGAGTGATAAATGATCAGATGGTCATGTACAGGTAGAGATATTGGTGTGCAAAAGAGCATAAAATAAAATAAATAAAAACAGTATGGGGATGAGGTAGGTAAAAATGGGTGGGCTATTTACCGATAGACTATGTACAGCTGCAGCGATCGGTTAGCTGCTCAGATAGCAGATGTTTGAAGTTGGTGAGGGAGATAAAAGTCTCCAACTTCAACGATTTTTGCAATTTGTTCCAGTCACAGGCAGCAGAGAACTGGAACGAAAGGCAGCCAAATGAGGTGTTGGCTTTAGGGATGATCAGTTAGATACACCTGCTGGAGCGCGTGCTACGGATGGGTGTTGCCATCGTGACCAGTGAACTGAGATAAGGCGGAGCTTTACCTAGCATGGACTTGTAGATGACCTGGAGCCAGTGGGTCTGGCGACGAATATGTAGCGAGGGCCAGCCGACTAGAGCATACAAGTCGCAGTGGTGGGTGGTATAAGGTGCTTTAGTGACAAAACGGATGGCACTGTGATAAACTGCATCCAGTTTGCTGAGTAGAGTGTTGGAAGCAATTTTGTAGATGACATCGCCGAAGTCGAGGATCGGTAGGATAGTCAGTTTTACTAGGGTAAGTTTGGCGGCGTGAGTGAAGGAGGCTTTGTTGCGGAATAGAAAGCCTACTCTTGATTTGATTTTCGATTGGAGATGTTTGATATGAGTCTGGAAGGAGAGTTTACAGTCTAGCCAGACACCTAGGTACTTATAGATGTCCACATATTCAAGGTCCGAACCATCCAGGGTGGTGATGCTGGTCAGGCGTGCGGGTGCAGGCAGCGAACGGTTGAAAAGCATGCATTTGGTTTTACTAGCGTTTAAGAGCAGTTGGAGGCCACGGAAGGAGTGTTGTATGGCATTGAAGCTCGTTTGGAGGTTAGATAGCACAGTGTCCAAGGACTGGCCGGAAGTATATAGAATGGTGTCTTCTGCGTAGAGGTGGATCAGGGAATCGCCCGCAGCAAGAGCAACATCATTGATATATACAGAGAAAAGAGTCGGCCCGAGGATTGAATCCTGTGGCACCCCTATAGAGACTGCCAGAGGACCGGACAGCATGCCCTCCGATTTGACACACTGAACTCTGTCTGCAAAGTAATTGGTGAACCAGGCAAGGCAGTCATCCGAAAAACCGAGGCTACTGAGTCTGCCGATAAGAATATGGTGATTGACAGGGTTGAAAGCCTTGGCAAGGTCGATGAAGACGGCTGCACAGTACTGTCTTTTATCGATGGCGGTTATGATATCGTTTAGTACCTTGAGCGTGGCTGAGGTGCACCCGTGACCGGCTCGGAAACCAGATTGCACAGCGGAGAAGGTACGGTGGGATTCAAGATGGTCAGTGACCTGTTGGTTGACTTGGCTTTCGAAGACCTTAGATAGGCAGGGCAGGATGGATATAGGTCTGTAACAGTTTGGGTCCAGGGTGTCTCCCCCTTTGAAGAGGGGGATGACTGCAGCAGCTTTCCAATCCTTGGGGATCTCAGACGATATGAAAGAGAGGTTGAACAGGCTGGTAATAGGGGTTGCGACAATGGCGGCGGATAGTTTCAGAAATAGAGGGTCCAGATTGTCAAGCCCAGCTGATTTGTATGGGTCCAGGTTTTGCAGCTCTTTCAGGTATGGTGTTCTTTGGATGCAACTCAGCATTCTTTGTCCTCCAAACACGACGAGCTGAGTTTTTACCAAAGAGTTCTATTTTGGTTTCATCTGACCATAATGACATTCTCCCAATCTTCTTCTGGATCATCCAAATGCTCTCTAGCAAACTTCAGACGGGCCTGGACATGTACTGGCTTAAGCAGGGGGACACGTCTGGCACTGCAGGATTTGAGTCCCTGGTGGCGTAGTGTGTTACTGATGGTAGGCTTTGTTACTTTGGTCCCAGCTCTCGGCAGGTCATTCACTAGGTCCCCCCGTGTGGCTCTGGGATTTTTGCTCACCGTTCTTGTGATCATTTTGACCCCACGGGGTGAGATCTTGCGTAGAGCCCCAGTTCGAGGGAGATTATCAGTGGTCTTGTATGTCTTCCATTTCCTAATAATTGCTCCCACAGTTGATTTCTTCAAACCAAGCTGCTTACCTATTGCAGATTCAGTCTTCCCAGCCTGGTGCAGGTCTACAATTTTGTTTCTGGTGTTCTTTGACAACTCTTTGGTCTTGGCCATAGTGGAGTTTGGAGTGTGACTGTTTGAGGTTGTGGACAGGTGTCTTTTATACTGATAACAAGTTCAAACAGGTGCCATTAATACAGGTAACGAGTGGAGGACAGAGGAGCCTCTTAAAGAAGAAGTTACAGGTCTGTGAGAGCCAGACATCTTGCTTGTTTGTAGGTGACCAAATACTTATTTTCCACCATAATTTGCAAATAAATTCATAAAAAATCCTACAATGTGATTTTCTGGATTGTTTTTCTAATTTTGTCTGTCATAGTTGAAGTGTACCTATGATGAAAATTACAGGCCTCTCTCATATTTTTAAGTGGGAGAACTTGCCCAATTGGTGGTTGACTAAATACTTTTTTGCCCCACTGTATATGTGTGTGTGTGTCCTCCCCTCAATTCGGTGATGTCGTCCTGTCCCCTTTGCAGAAACGCATCCCCAAAGAATGATGTTTCCACCTCCATGCTTCACAGTTGGGATGGTGTTCTTGGGGTTGTACTCATCCTTCCTCTTCCTCCAAACACGGCGAGGGGAGTTTAGACCAAAAAGCTCTATTTTTGTCTCATCAGACCACATGACCGTCTCCCATTCCTCCTCTGGATCATCCAGATGGTCATTGGCAAACATACAGCGACACACCCCATCCAACCTGACAGAGCTCGAGAGGATCAGCAGAGAAGAATGGAAGAAACTCCGAATACAGGTGGGTCAAGCTTGTAGCGTCATACCCATGAAGACTCGAGGCTGTAATCACTGCCAAAGGTGCTTCAACAAAGTACTTAGTACAGGGTCTGAATACTTATGTAAATGTGATATTTCAGTTTTTATTTTTAATATAAAAACATTTTGCTTATTTATTCCAAAAATAAAGGGGTCTGAAAACTTTCCTAAATTCACTGTATGTGTGTGTGTGTTTGATCAGCGCGAGGGGAAAGAGGGTCATCAATTCTTATTTAAAGCCTTTTCCATGTGGCCATTTCATACAACAACCCGTATTAGAACAAATTGACCTGCGTTTGCAAATCACTCTCAGTACAGCGGATGTGGGGCTCTTTCTAAATTTCCCTGTGGCTCAATTTAAAACAATGGAACACTTACAGAGAAGAAAAACATGACCAAAAGTGATGTATTAGGATATTCTCAGCTTCATCAGTGGACATATATACGACAAGCATAAAAAAGACTTAAAATTCCAGAGAATATCTGAGAGAGAAAATACACATTTTGAAAAAAAAAAAAAAAAAAGTTAGGTTGGAGGGGAGGAGTGTATTCGTAAATATCAATAAACACAAGTCTTCTGTCTCAGAAGCTTCCTGCTTTATTTGATTAAGCGGGGTGAAAAACAGAGCAGTCATGCTCCTTGCTTTTCTTCCTCTCCCCTTCCCCTGCAATCTTGGGCTCCCTTAATGGGAATCGGAAGTTTAAGTGGAGCAGCCTGGCTAGCCCCGGCCTAACCTCCCCATCTGGAGGGGTACTTGCCAGCCTTGGGGCTACTTCCAACCCTTCCCAGCTGTTGGGTTTGGGCCCTTTTTGTTTTCGTGGGCTTGAGAAAGCATATTTTTATAAATGATTGCCATATCCTCCACCAGCTGCTGACCCTGCTCTCTCCGACTCGCGTCCCTGAATGGGGCATGGTTCTCATTTAGGGCACCGGCCCGTGGCTCGCTGAGGGTCCTGACCCCACCGCTGTTAGCACGCTAGCAAAACAGCTATGACAGTCAGCACACTGGCCAACAGCTCTGTGTCAAAGACTTGGAGCTATTAATACACTAGCAAGCACTACAGGTCTGAGTAAATTAATGGGGCCGAGCTCCCTGCCATCCAGGATCTCTATACTAGGCGGTGTCAGTGGAAGGCCCTAACAATTGACAAAGACTCCAGTCACCGAAGCCACAGACTGTTCTCTCTGCTACCGCACCACAAGCAATACCAATGCACCAAGTCTGTAATCAACAGGACACTGAACAGCTTCTCTCCTCAAGCCATAAGACTACGATAGTTAACCAAATAGCTACCCAAACTATCTGTATTGACCCTCTATGCACCAACTCTTTTGATTCATCACATACTGCTGCTGCTACATTTTTTATTATCTATCCAGTTGCCTAGCCACTTTAGCCCCACCTATATGCACCGTCCCAGTCAAAGGTTTGGGCACACTTACTCATTCAAGGGTTTTTCTTTATTTTGACAATTTTCTACATTGTATAATAATAGTGAAGATATCAAAACTATGAAATAACACATACGGAATCATGTAGTAACCAAAAAAGTGTTTCAGATTCTTCAAAGTAGCCACCCTTTGCATTTTCTCAACCAGCTTCACCTGTAATGCTTTTCCAACAATCTTGAAGGAGTTCCCACATATGCTGAGCACTTGTTGGCTGCTATTCCTTCACTCTACGGTCCAACTCATCCCAAACCATCTCAATTGGGTTGAGGTCGGGTGATTGTGGAGGCCAGGTCATCTGATGCAGCACTCCAACACTCTCCTTCTTGGTGAAACAGCCCTCACACAGCCTGGAGGTGTGTTGGGTCATTGTCCTGTTGAAAAAAAAATGATAGTCCCACTAAGTGCAAACCAGACGGAATGGCTTTTCGCTGCAGAATGCTGTGGTTGCCATGCTGGTCAAGTGTGCCTTGAATTCTAAATAAATCACTGACAGTGTTACCAGCAAACCACCCCATCACACCTCCTCCTCCATGCTTCACAGTGGGAACCACACATGCGGAGATCATCTGCTCACCAACTCTGCGTCTCACAAAGACACGGGAGTTGGGACCAAAAATCTCAAATTTGGATTCATGAGACCAATTGAAATGCATTCCAGGTGACTACCTCATGAAGCTGGTAGGGAGAGTGCCAAAAGTGTGCAAAGCTGTCATCAAGGCAAAGGGTGGCTACTTTGAAGAATCTCAAATATAAAATATATTTTGATTTGTTTAACACTTGTTTGGTTACTACGTGATCTCATACGTGTTATTTCAAAGTTTTGATGTCTTCGCTATTATTCTACAACGCAGACACTTGTAAAAAATAAAGACAAACCTGGAATGAATACGTGTCCAAACCTTTGACTGGTACTGGATATAAACACTAATATATCTTGATTAAATAAGTATTCAACCCTCAACCCTCCGATTTTGCCTGCGCGTAGCTCTATTACGTTACTTTTTATCCTAAATAACTCTCTAGTCCTTGTCGATGACAAGAATACCCATAACATGATGCAGCCACCACCATGCTTGACAATATGAAAACTGGTACTCAGTGATGTTTGCCGCAAACATAATACTTTCTATTCAGGACAGGAAGTTAATTTCATTTTTTGCAGTATTACTTTAGTGCAGTGGTTCCCAAATGTTTTATAGTCCCGTACCCCTTTAAACATTTAACCTCCAGCTGCGTACCCCCTCTAGCACAGACATTTGGAAACAAAACATGCCAACTTGAAAAATAAGCCATGGGAGTTTTTTTGAGCGAGAATTAAGATGACTATTAGTAAGTAGTAAGACATGTAGAAAGTAAGACATGTATAAAAGCAACAGATACCATTAATAAGAAAGGACTAGAAGCGTCTTTTATGGTGAAGTACCGAGTGGCTAGGACAGGCAAGCCCAATACTATTGTGGAGGACTTAATTCTTCCTGCTACCGTGGATCTGGCTGGGACAATACTGAGGGAAAAAGCCCAAAAAACTATACAGACAATGACTTCCTCAAACAAAAGTTTCACGACGCATCAGTGACATGGCAGGAGATGTTTTTTTAAATTTAATATTTTACCCCCTTTTCTCCCCAGTTTCGTGGTATTAGTTAGTAATTACTATCTTGTCTCATTGCTACAACTCCCGTACGGGCTCGGGGGAGACGGAGGTCAAAAGCCATGCGTCCTCCGAAACACAACCCAACCAAGCCACACTGCTTCTAAACACAGTGCGCCTCCAACCCGGAATCTAGCCGCACCAATGTGTCGGAGGAAACACCGTGCACCTGGCAACCTTGGTTAGCGCGCACTGCACCCGGCCCGCCACAGGAGTCGCTGGTGCGCGATGAGACAAGGAAATCCCTACCGGCCAAACCCTCCCTAACCCGGACGACGCTAGGCCAATTGTGCGTCGCCCCACGGACCTCCCAGTCGCGGCCGGCTGCTACAGAGCCTGGGCACGAACCCAGAGTCTCTGGTGGCACAGCTAGCGCTGCGATGCAGTGCCCTAGACCACTGCGCCACCCGGGTGGCCCTAGGAGATGTTTTTAAACAATTACTGCTTCGTTTACAAGCCAGTGAATTCTATGCATGATGACATGGCGGGCCTGGCACAGCTCCTGGTATGTCTGTTACGTTTATGGGGGGGTCAATTAAGGAAGACATCCTCTTCTGCAAACCACTGGAAACAAGGACAACAGGAGAGTATATTTTTAAAGTACTGGACAGCTTTGTGACATCAAATGGACTTTGGTGGTCAAGATGTGTTGGTATCTGTACTGATGGCGCAAAAGCCATGACAGGGAGACATAGTGGAGTGGTAACGCGCATGCAAGCAGTGGCTCCTGACGCGACTTGGGTACACTGCAGCATTCACCGAGAGGCTCTTGCTGCCAAGGGAATGCCTGACAGCTTGAAAGACGTTTTGGACACTACAGTGAAAATGGTTAAAGCAAGGCCTCTGAAATCGCATGCATTTTGTGCACTATGCAGTAATATGAGCAGAAACCATGCAACGCTTTTACAAGTGTGCTGGTTATCAAGGGGCAAAGTATTGACATGTTGTTGTTTTTTTAAATTGAGAGACAAGCTTAAAGTTTTCCTTACTGACCATCATTTGCACTTGTCTGACCGCTTGCATGATGATGAGTTTCTCACACGACTGCCCTGGGTGATGTTTTATCCCGCCTGAATGATCTGAATCTAGGATTACAGGGATTCTCCGCAACTATATTCAATGTGCAGGCCAAAATGGAGGCTGATTAAGAAGTTGGTGCTCTTCTTTGTCTGCATTAACAAGGACAACACACAGGTCTTTCCATAATTGTATGATTTTTTTATGTGAAAATGAACTCAAGCTTACAGACAATGCCAAATGTGATATAGCGAAGCACCTGAGTGAGTTGGGTGCGCAATTACGCAGGTACTTTCCCAAAATGGATGACACAAACAACTGGATTTGTTATCCCTTTCATGCCCTGCCTCCAGTCGCACTTACCGATATCTGAACAAGACCGTCTCATCGAAATTGCAACAGCTGTTCTGTGAAAACTGAATTTAAGTCAGAAGCCACTGCCAGATTTCTGGATTGGGCTGCGCTCAGAGTATCCAGCCTTGGTAAATCGCGCTGTTAAGACACTGATGCCCTTTGCAACCACGTACCTATGTAAGAGTGGATTCTCGGCCCTCACTAGCATGACAAATAATTTTCCGCACACATTTAGTTAAGACTAAGACTCTCTCCAATACAACCCAACATTGCAGAGTTACCTGCATCCTTTCAAGCACACCCTTCTAATTAACCTGTGGTGAGTTATTCACAATTTTCGATGAACAAATAAAGTGTTTTATGTAAGATGGCTAAATAAAGAGCAAAATTATTGATGGTTATTATATTATTATTTGTGCCCATAAGAGCTCTTTGTCATTTCCCACGAGCCGGGTTGTGACAAAAACTCACACACATTTTTATGTTTATCCTCTTGCGTCGACCTGAGACGCAGACGTCCCATCTAGGCATCTGGAAATGCAAATGCGCTACGCCAAATGCTAATAGCACTCGTTAAAACTCAAACGTTCATCAAAACACACATGTAGGGCACTGAATTAAAGCTACATTCGTTGTGAATCTAGCCAACAAGTCAGATTATTAAAATGCTTTTCGGCGAAAGCATGAGAAGCATGAGAAGCTATTATCTGATAGCATGCAACACCCCGAAATACCTGAAGGCGACGTAAACAAAAGAATTAGCGTAGCCGGCGCTACACAAATAGCAGAAATAAAATATAAAACTTTCATTACCTTGGACGAGCTTCTTTGTTGGCACTCCTATATGTCCCATAAACATCACTATTGGGTCTTTTTTTTCCGATTAAATCGGTCCATATATACCCAAAATATCCATCTATGGAAACTGTGTGATTCAGAAAAAAAGACAGTTTCAAAACGCCACGTCATTTTTTTAAATTAAAAAAGTTGACGATAAACTTTCACAAAACACTTCGAAATACTTTTGTAATCCAACTTTAGGTATTAGTAAACGTTAATAATCTATCAAATTGATCACGAGGCGATGTGTATTCAATAGCTCCACGCTTTCAAATCATCTTCCGAAATCTCTCTTCCATAACGTCCTGTCGGAGACCGGATGGAAAGTGGTCTCTCTTCCTCGTTTGACCAAGAAACAACGAGAAGGCAATTGACAAGAGTGGTGACATCGTGTGGAAGCTGTAGGACTTGCAATCTCGGCCCTATTTAATTTTGTGCCCCTTGAACAATACATGCAAGTGGCACATGGATATTTTTTTCAGTTTTCAGTGATCAGTTTTTCTTGCGCTTTTCGATGAAACAGACGCTCTGTTATAGTCACAGCGGTGATTTAACCAGTTTTAGAAACGTGAGAGTGTTTTCTATCCACACATACTAATCATATGCATATACTATATTCCTGGCATGAGTAGCAGGCCGCCGAAATGTTGCGCGATTTTTAACAGAATGTTCGAAAAAGTAGAGGGTCGACTTAAGAGGTTTAATAAATGTATTGTATAGTGTGAGTGTGGCAGGCTTACAATGATGGCAAAAAACAACATGTGAGAGTGTGCTGACCCTGGTGCTAGAGGGGGTACGCAGCTGGAGGTTGAATGTTTGAAGGGGTACGGGACTATAACAAGTTTGGGAACCACTGACCTACATCAACAGCTTTAAGGGCTGTTAGCACGGTAGCTAGCCAAACATAACAACAAAGAGAGACAGGAAGAGAGGAGACGTAAGACACAACTTGGCTGCCTTCTTAGTGAAACTTTTAAACCCCCAGACAACCTGCATTCCTGAAATACCAGTCCCCCTGCATGTGTAAAGGGGATGGCCAAGCACCGGGTGTTGATGAAAAATGGATCAGGCCTTGTTAGCGCAGAGGTGGAGGTGGGTGGTGG
Organism: Oncorhynchus tshawytscha; assembly: GCF_018296145.1. Classification (NCBI taxonomy): domain Eukaryota; kingdom Metazoa; phylum Chordata; class Actinopteri; order Salmoniformes; family Salmonidae; genus Oncorhynchus; species Oncorhynchus tshawytscha. The sequence continues at coordinate 62,853,863 of NC_056441.1, forward strand.
TGCCAGTGCACAGTGTGCAGGGAGGGATGGAGGGGGGCAGCATGTGTGTGCTGCTGCATTAAGTATGAGGGCCTGTCTGTTGGATTATTCACAAGGCCAGAGACTCCTCAGGTGAGGGCGACGCAGCCCACAGCCAAACAAGCCTGCTCTTTCACAGTGTGTTTTTTTGCGCAGACTTTTTCACAGCTGGCTGGTGGACCCTCATACACACACCTTCTTTACCATCAGATTGTAGTAGGCACATGCAAGGTGTATATCCATAAAGAAGGGTACGAAGCATAGCTACATACACCCTCTTGGTGCTGTCAACACTTTCCCTCTCCCAACCTCCTGTTGCCTCCCGTTTCACCCCTGTGTCCGACAGAGAGAGAAACACAGCTCGTTTCCATGCTCTGTCTGGTAATTGCACAGTAATACTTCATTATGGCAGGGCTGTAATTTGGGACCAGACTCTTCAAAGCAGCTACAACCTCCTTGCGGGCGGCCATGGATACTTTAAGTCCACCCAACGGTCGTTCTGTTTGGACTGCTATTGTTTTTGGCTTACCGGAACCTTCCAAAATACACACGGAACGGCAATCACTGCGTATTTCTGCGTTATAATTGTGGTGCTGATTACAAAGTAGAGGATAAATGGCTGAAATTGGGCCGGCTGGAGAGCCAAAGAGAACACACAGTAGAACTAACAGTGAACAGGAGAGAGACTTCTAGTCAGACACTGTGGAGGAGATGAAACTACTACTGCGGTTGCCAGTTGTTGACCTGGGGTGTGTTCAGGAGGATCAAACATTCAGAGGTGTTGCAAAAAACACTTTGAAGATCAATGAGTTGCATTCAAGGATCAATGTTTGGGATGTTATGGTATTGGCAGATACCCCCAGGGCAGGTGTGAGGGTGAGTGGAGTGAGAGGGGTGCAGTGTGTATAATGTGTGTGTTACGAGAGATGGGGCTATGTGGAGTGGAAGTGTGCACGGGACGTGGTCTGTGTGTGGACAGACGGAGAAACAGACAGAGAGGACGACCAATGGACTAGGGACTCACTGGGCACAACAGAATCACATGCTGCTCATTTGGGTTGGAGGTTGGAGACATTCAGTAACCAGGTCAGGATGCCCGGTTCACACTCAGACTTAGCGGTGTTCACTTACTCAGGCGTAGCCATTTGGTTTTCACCCAAACATGAAACAGCTTTATTCATTTGTTAGGGCAATAGTTTATTAATAGAATGCTGTAAAGGGTAGTAGTGTTGCGATACAGATGGTGTGTCTATCTGTATCACACACAACAGAGATGTACACGAAAGTCCAATATGTAACCAACACACTGATGGACTATAATGTCTACATAGGCTGGCTGTGTAGCGGTAAGAGCCTACAACAGGGTGTACAGTACTAACCGTAGGATAGGACCTGTGAGTCCAGAGAGAATTATAGTTTAAACAAAGCCCTGCCACCTCCCCTTCCTTCCTCAGTATAAATAATTCAACACACACATGCACGGTCACACACTCTGCTCCTGGCTCTCCTTGTTGTGTTCATTATACACACATGGTCACACACACACACAGAGCCAGGGGGCTACATCATGCAAGGATGTCTCCCTCTCATCCACAATACACACACCCTGCACGCAGTGGTATAAAGTACTTAAGTAAAAAATACTTGAAAGTACTACTTAAGTCATTTTTGGGGGTACATGTACTTTACTATTCATATTTGACATCTTCTACTTTTACTTCACTACAGTCCTGAAGAAAATAATGTACTTTTTTACCCCATACATTTTCCCTGACACCCAAAAGTACTTGTTACATTTTCAATGCTTAGCAGGACAAGAAAATTATCAAATTCACACACTTATCCAGAGAACATCCTGGGTCATCCCAACTGCCTCTGATCTGGAGGACTCACTAAACACAAATGCTTTGTTTGTAAATGATGTCTGAGTGTTGTAGTGTACCCCTGACTATCTGTAAATGATGTCTGAGTGTTGTAGTGTACCCCTGGCTATCTGTAAATGATGTCTGAGTGTTGTAGTGTACCCCTGGCTATCTGTAAATGATGTCTGAGTGTTGTAGTGTACCCCTGACTATCTGTAAATGATGTTTGAGTGTTGGAGTGTACCCCTGGCTATCTGTAAATGATGTCTGAGTGTTGGAGTGTGCCCCTGGGTATCTGTAAATGATGTCTGAGTGTTGGAGTGTACCCCGGCTATCTGGCTATCTGTAAATGATGTCTGAGTGTTGGAGTGTACCCCCCTGGCTATCTGTAAATGATGTCTGAGTGTTGGAGTGTGCCCCTGGCTATCTGTAAATGATGTTTGAGTGTTGGAGTGTACCCCTGGCTATCTGTAAATGATGTCTGAGTGTTGGAGTGTGCCCCTGACTATCTGTAAATGATGACTGAGTGTTGGAGTGTGCCCCTGGCTATCTGTAAATGATGTTTGAGTGTTGGAGTGTGCCCCTGGCTATCTGTAAATGATGTTTGAGTGTTGGAGTGTGCCCCTGGCTATCTGTAAATGATGTTTGAGTGTTGGAGTGTACCCCTGACTATCTGTAAATGATGACTGAGTGTTGGAGTGTGCACCTGGCTATCCATAAATTTGCTTAATATAAGGAATTAGAAATAATTTATACTTTTACTTTTGATACTTAAGTATATTTAAAACCAAATATTTTTTTACTTTTACTCAAGTAGTATTTTACTGGGTGAATTATACTTTTACTTGAGTCATTTTCAATGAAGGTATCTTAAATTTTACTCAGGTATGACAATTGGCTACTTTTCCCATCACTGACTGCATGCACACACACACACGCACACGCACGCACGCACACACACACACACACACACACACGCACGCATTCATCTACGCGTGTGCGCCACAAAAGTGACAAACACAGACTTCTCTTTATGCTTTAATGTCTCTACAGGCACACAACATTAGATCAACACTGACAATGTCCATATATTATACAACCGATCAATGTCAATATCGTGTTATAATGTCATCACGTAATGTAAACAATGCAACAATGTTAGTGTACATTACCGTGCACATTACAGCACAGGACAGCATGGAAACAGACGTTACAAATATCACGGATACAGAAGAATATCCTAAATAGATTTGAACGTTGTCAGCGACAGTCAAAACAGAAGCGCTCCTGGTAGGGGTGTGAGAGGGGCTTAGCTAGCATATATCTCTACCATTAAGACATTAACAACAGGACAGGAGTGATGGAGGAAAACATCTCACTGTCCACTGAGAGTACAGAACATTAGGAACACCTGATCTTTCCATGACATAGACTGACCAGGTGACCAGGTCAAAGCTATCATCCCTTATTGATGTCACCTGTTAAATCCTCTTCAATCAGTGTAGATGAAGGGGAGGCAGGTTAAAGAAGGATTTTTAAGCCTTGAGACAATTGAGACATGGATTGTGTATGTGTGCCATTCAGAGGGTGAATGGGCAAGGCAAAAGATTTAAGTGCCTTTATGGTAGTAGGTGCCAGACGCACCGGTTTGAGTGTGTCAAGAACTGCAACGTTGCTGGGTTTTTCCACACACAACAGTTTCCCGTGTGTATCAAGAATTGTCTACTACCCCCCAAAGGACATCCAGCCAACTTTGCACAACTGTGGGAAGCATTGGCGTGAACATGGGCAGGCATCCCTGTGGAAAGCTTTCGACACCTTGCACAGTCCATGCCCTGATGAATTGAGGCTGTTGAGGGCAAAAGGGGCTGCAACTCAATATTATGAAGGTGTTCCTAATGTTTTGTACACTCAGTGTAGTGTTGGAGAGAGAAGGGGGGCATATTTTGACAGAGGGAGCAGAGCGCTACTCTCATACATAGGAGGTCATCTCCACATAGCCGTGACCTTCATTTGCACCGCCTTTGTCAAAAAGAAAAGAAAAACACACATTCTGCTCATAAGCCATACTATATTATGTGCCTTGTTCCCAGCCCCTCACGGCAAATGCTGTTCCGTGTTCACTGTGCCTACCCATATCTAGCAATACAACACATCCAGAACACAACTAGAGAGGCAGCTGGGGCCACTTTCACTCTCACAGTATACAGCTGCAGGCTGGTAGTACCCTGACACTGCACTGACCTGATGGCCATGTTGGGGTCAATCTCTGAGCTGATATGGAGACGACTGTGTCTATAGGCTCCTGAACACAACTTTGGACTGCTGCAACCGGTGTGCTTTTTTTACAGTGGGGTAAAGGGTCTCTCCTAGTGGTCCTACCCTCATGGCTGGCTGGCTGGCTGGCACAGACAGACAGAGACAGATAGACAGACAGACAGACCCTGACAGACCTTGACAGACAGACAGACCTTGACAGACAGACAGACAGACCCTGACCGACAGACAGACAGACCCTGACCGACAGACCCAGACAGACCCTGACAGACAGACCCTGACAGACAGAACCTGACAGACAGACCCTGACAGACAGACAGACAGACCCAGACAGACCCTGACCGACAGACCCTGACAGACAGACCCTGACAGACAGACAGACAGACAGACAGACAGACAGACAGACAGAGACAGACAGACAGACCCTGACAGACAGACCCAGACAGACCCTGACAGACAGACAGACAGACAGACAGACAGACAGACCCTGACAGACAGACAGACCGACCGACAGACAGACCATGACAGACAGCCAGACCCTGACAGACAGACAGACAGATGTACTCTATGCAACCACCCAGCGCTGGCCCGTGGTCCTCTCCTCCATCTCTCCTCTCGCCTTTCCTCTTCACTCTCTCACAGTGATGGCAAATCAATAAAGGAAGTGGAGGGTCGGAGATGGTGAAATGGACATGCATGCTTTAGAATATAAAAGGAGAGCAAAATAAATCGAAATGACAAATAAATATAAATACGGGCAGAGCGGACCTCCTTTAGGATATACCTGCAGAAAACAAAACACACAAAAAAAACAAAAAACAGTTGTGTTTTAAATTTCTTCTCCTTTGTTGTTATTTTTAAGCTGCATGCAAATCCATACCATCATTTTACTGAGCTATTGTTTTGGCAGGGGGCGGTGTCATACTGAGTGACAGGCACATGCAGCCTATCAGAAGCCTAGTAGATAGAGTCTGGACACGCCTCTTTAGTGTATCCAAGGCCGGAAAACCTTTTACTGTTTCCAAGACAAGTGAAAAAGAAAAGTGATTTCTTTCAGTTCTTCTAAATTTCCCATTATGCTGGCGATGGTGCCTTCTGAATAAGAGAGGCACCGAGGAGACAGGACAGCAACCTGTACCAGCTCAGCTCCAGCTTAGAACCAGGAATAATAGAAACTGTACAATAAACTCAAACTACACACACAAAGGACGCACAAATACACAGTTTTAGGACGCACAAATACACAGGCTCTGACTGGCATCAGGGTAACTGTTGTATTTAAGCGATTAAGACCCGAGGGGGTGTGGTATATGGCCAATATACCACGGCTAAAGGCTGTCCTTATGCACAAACCAACTTGGTTAGAGCCCTGAATGCTGATTGGTTGACAGCCGTGGTATACCACGGGTATGACAAAACATTTATTTTTACTGCTCTAATTACGTTGGTAAGCAGTTTATAATAGCAATAAGGCGCCTCTGGGGTTTGTGATATATGGCCAATATACCACGGCTAAGGGCTGAATCCAGGCACTCCACTTTGCATCGTGCTTAAGAAAAGCCCTTAGCCGTGGCATATTGGCCAAATACTACACCCCCTCTGGCCTTATTGCTTAATTATATTATGTCATAGCAGTGACGACTGGAAACTCAAATGCGAATTGGGAATCAAATGCGAACCTTTAGTACAGTATTCATGCGTTGGAGTGGAAACACACTCATATGTGACTGGTTGTGTCGCTGAGTAATGCAAAAGTGTGTGTGTGTGTGTGTGTGTGTG
>NC_056441.1:62864798-62889798 GCF_018296145.1 Oncorhynchus tshawytscha
CGACGGGAGAATCTGGGTTTGGCAGATGCCAGGTGAACGCAATCTGCCCCAATGCATAGTGCCAACTGTAAAGTTTGGTGGAGGAGGAATAATGGTCTGGGGCTGTTTTCCATGGTTCGGGCTAGGCCCCTTAGTTCCAGTGAAGGAAAATCTTAATGCTACAGCATACAATGACATTCTAGACGATTCTGTGCTTCCAACTTTGTGACAACATTTTTGGGAAGGCCCTTTCCTTTTTGAGCATGACAATGCCCCCGTGCACAAAGCGAGGTCCATACAGAAATGGTTTGTCGAGATCGGTGTGGAAGAACTTGACTGGCCTGCACAGAGCCTGGACGTCAACCCCATTGAACACATTTGGGATGAATTCGAACGCCCACTGTGATTCAGGCCTAATCGCCCAACATCAGTGCCTGATCTCACTAATGCTCATGGCTGAATGGAAGCAAATCCCCACAGTAATGTTGCAACATCTAGTGGAAAGCCTTCCCAGAAGAGTGGAGGCTGCTACAGTAGCAAATGACAATGATTTTGGAATGAGATGTTCAACGAGCAGGTATTCACATACACTGCATGACTAAAAGTATCTCTAATACAGCCAGCTTACAGTACTATTATACCATGTAGTAAGAGTCTTGCTCCAGCCTCGCTCCCTCGGCCATGGCCAGATGCTGAGCTTGCCCCACTGCTCGGTGCCATGTTAGCCTTGCATGACAGCCAGCCCTAAACACACAGCCGGACAGATGGGTGAAGAGTTGGGCCGCGTCATGTGTGAAGTGAAAGGAGTGAGGGGAATGTGTGTCTTGCTTTTGAATAAGCTGCATTCACTCCAACAAGAAACAGTAAAGAGGAGAGATGGTTCATGCAAGTGGGTGTGTGTGTGTGTACATTTCTTAGTTGCTTATGAGGGTGAGCCTCTTGGCAGAATTTAATGAACCAAGAACGACCTTGATCAGCAGCAGAGAACAGAGAACATAGGGCACCCCCTTCCTCCATCCATCCCTCCCTCCCTTTTTCTCTCCCCCTCCTGCCAGCCTCACATTCATCAAGTGTGTGTTTTTGATCTCCCAGCCACATCACACGTGCCCTCCAATCAGCCTCCACCGCCTCTAGGGCTTTCACTGGCCTGCACAGCTCAGTGTGCGCGCGCACAGCACACACACACACACACACACACACACACACACACACACACACACACACACACACACACACACACACACACACACACACACACACACACACACACACACACACACACACACACACACACACACACACACACACACACACACGACTTCAGCAGGCACCATTTATCACATTCAGCTTTTGATTAGGTTTGGGCACAGTTCATGCAAAAAGGCCATTACCAGGATAAATGATTTGAAAGGGAGGGAGACAAAGAACGAGAAAGAGGGAAAGAGAGAGAGAGATCAAGAAAGAGAGAGAGGGTGAGAGAGAAGGTGAGGGAGAAATAACATTGCCCTTTGCTTTACACTTTCCTACAGTACATGCTTCCTCTACAACTGCTGCCTAGGGACGTTAAAACTAAAAGGGTTCCCTAACACTTCATAACTCCATGTTAAATGAAACAACTAGGACTAGAGTAGCAGAGTGATGAGGAACGGAAACAGAGGGCTCTACCGTTCTGCATCCCCCATCCCGCCACTCCATCTCGGCCTCGCCTGCCGTCTTTAGACGTCGGCATGGCGACGGGTCATTTGTGGACTTACATTTTGAGAAGTTATTACTCCCTTGTCCCCCCGCTCAACAACACTCAGGTTACCAAGAGACCAACAGGATTTGAGGATCTTCTTACATAGTGCACTACTTTTCACCAGAGCCCTAGTCAAAAGAAGTTAACTTCGTAGTGAACAGGGTGCCATTTGGGACGCAACCTCTGTTCTGGATTGATTCCATCATCTGCTTCACTATGATGAAGATTTACCCTGCTAAACTAAAAGTCTGTCCAAAAAGCTTGGCCTGCCGAGGCAAACTTTCACATTGCCCTGAACACACATACACAAACCTTCCGCTCGCTCAGACACAAACCTTCAAGTTGATTGCTCTCTCTGTGTGTGTGTGTGTGTGTGTGTGTGTGTGTGTGTGTGTGTAAAGGCACTTCTTATGTTTGTGTTTTTACAGTGCAAGAACAAAGCGGCAACAGACAACGGACAGGAGGTGACCACACACAGACACTCCAAAGACTCTCCTCCGCCTGCCAAATGACAAAACCAGGCCACACCATTTCAATTATGGGGGAGATATTCGATAACAAAAATGCTCACGATGTCTTTACGAGATGAACCCTTCCGCTGAACCCTTCACCAAGAAACAGAACACAGAGACAGACAAACAGAGAGACAGAGAGAAAGGGAGGGAGAGAGAAATAAAGAGAGAGACAAAGAGAGAGAGAGAGAGAGGAAAAAGTACTTCTCCCTCTCATTTCATGTGGTTACAAAACTTCCAGCAAATGTAATGAGCTAATTGTGGCTTTTTGTAGTCGACTCCTTTTTTGTTGTTGTTCCATGTGTGTTATTCTTCAGAGTCTCTAAAGCATTTCAGTTTGTCATTACTGAGGTTAACAAAAGGCGAGTTGGAAATCCTGGGTATTAATTTTGCTAAACGGAGAAAGATGGAGGCTCGCCTTCCATTTAGGAATATGATCGCTTTGCTTTGGAAAGAAAAATACTGTGTGTAGGTAGTATACTGAAACAGCAACACACACAATACTACACATGAACGCAACCACAAAGGTCAAACAACTAATTCATGATACATTTATGTGCTCATATCATTTCATTACGTAAAATGTTCACTTCAGGAGCAGCATGTCTAAAACTCTTTCAGCTTTGACCCTGGTGTTTCAATAACATTACTCATAGCGCCAAGCCCACCTGCCAGAGAAACAAACATTTCTCTTTCTTTCTCTTTCTATTTCTCTCTTTCTTTCTCCTCATTTCTATCCCTCCCGCAGTGTGCAGGAGGTTCCTTTGTCTGGCACGTGTCACAGAGATTGAGATTTATGAGCGAAAGATTTTTGCAACTGTTAGACAGGCCGTGGAGAATTACTCCCCAGGATAGAGGAGGAAGGGAGGATAGGGGGCAGAACACAGTGTTGGCGGATGAGAGGAGGACTATGTCCTATAGTTTTTTGCTTTAGAACTCTCAGGGGGCCATAGAGCAAAACGACCTCCGTATGTAGTTCTACTGGTCAACATGAAGAGAACCACAGATTCGACTGCTTACACTTTATATGAGTCACCAGTTTAAAATGGACATATAGGGTGTACTTACAGTGCCTACTATATGTCTCCATAAATATTACACACAGGTGGTTATAAGCATTGGAACATATGCTATAAGCATTTATAACAGCTCTTTAAAATACAACATGATAGCATAAACACCGAGAGAGCAACTACAATGACAGAGAGAGAGAGAGAGAAAGAGAGAGAAGAGGAGGATCAGGGGAGGACAGGAATAGCTAGCTGAATGAAAGAGAAGCCAGGGAGGCGCTGGTGCACTGGTGGGGAGCATCGAGGGAGTTGTCTGAGGAGAAACAGTGTCCGTTTGTGGCTGGTGATAATACTTTCCATTCAGCGGGGGCTCGAGGCCGCTAGCTGCTGATTCTCCTGATTGCAGGCTGGCGCCCTGCTGGCGAGTCCAGTGCCGCTGAAATTAAATCCACTCTGTTGAGTTATAAATTATAATGCTCTACAAACAACACCCCCACTGGGGACAGGGGAGAAGGAGGAGAGGGGAGAGAGGGGGAGGAGAGAGAGAGAGGGAGGAGAGAGGGGAGGAGGAGAGAGAGAGAGAGAGGAGGAGAGAGAGAGAGGGAGGAGAGAGAGAGGGAGGAGAGAGAGAGCAGAGAGAAAGAGAGGGAGGAGAGAGAGCAGAGAGAGAGAGAGAGAGGAGAGAGAGGGAGGGAGAGAGAGGAGAGAGAGAGAGAGAGAGAGGAGGAGAGAGAGAGAGGGAGAGAGAGAGAGAGAGAGAGAGAGAGAGAGAGAGAGAGAGAGAGAGAGAGAGAGGAGAGAGAGGGAGAGAGAGAGAGGAGAGAGAGAGAGGGAGGAGAGAGAGAGGAGAGAGAGAGAGGGAGGAGAGAGAGAGGGAGTGTGAATGGGTGACAGAGGGAGTGAGGGAGAATGGAAAGAAGACTGGGGTGAGAAAAGAGGGAAGAGAAGAGAGAGGATGAGGGAGAGAGAAACAACAGAAGAGGAAAACAATGAAAGACGAAAGGAGAGAGAGAAGGAATGCTGCAACGTCCTCTTGCCTTCACAGATCAGTGGTGCTGCACTCACAGACCATGTGGACAGAGGGACAAGAGCAAAAGGTGTGTGCGTGTGCATGTGTGTGTCCTAGAGAGAGCAGGGAAGGACAGAGGAAAAGAGATGGTTTGACAGTTTTCAGGGGCTAAACGCACGTGGAGGTAGATGTATTGGGTCTGTAGTGTTCTAACTGTAGCAGGCTGTAAACTTCAGTACTTCATGACCTAGTCACAGCTAGTCCTGAACAATGCTTTGAGTCGGCTCCACATACTGGACGCATGTTCAACACTGTTGCAATAAGACTTCTACCATAATATAGAGGTGATACAAAGCTTCCTGTCAAACAGCTTCAATAACCTCCAGCCAGCCGTGAGTGCCTGTGTTGACCCAGACGAGGGGTTGTTTTAGGATCAACAGAGAGTGTTCCTCCAACACTGTAGGGGTCTCTGTCGCGCTCCGGTGTGCTCTTTGTCCTTCAGCACAGCTCCGGTCTGGGGATACGAGACAGCAGGGCCCACACCAGACCCTTCCATGGGTGAGAGCTCTGACAGACCGGATGTACGTCCCAAATGGCACCCTATTCCCTATATAGTGCACTACTTTTGACAAGAGCCTATCAAAAAGAGTGCCGTAAATAGGGACTAGTGTGCCATTTGGGACGTCAAATTCTCGGCATGGCCGGCCGGTAACACGGGACCAAGCCAGTGGTCACCACCCACACCAACAAGGAGTTGTCAGAATGAGCCGGCTAAATGAGCCTTCAGAGATGGAGAAAGAGGAGCAACATGGCCACACAGCTCTGTCGTCTCAGCTAGCCAGGGTATTGGGACTGACGGCTGGAACGGGGCAGCAGTCAGGCGAGGGTCTGAGTGCACCAGTTCTCACCTCTAAATGTCAACTGTCAACACACTCAATATGAAACATAGGCTACACACTCCTATGTGGCTATACATGTCTCAAACAGCTACCAGTTTTACACTTCATCAAAATGTTTCTTGCTGATATTTTATGTTGAATCATGCTAGGTCGCAAACACCACAACTTGAAAAGATCCTGGTCAGATTTGAATCTGCCTAAAATGATCAGAGGTAGGAAGCCTGACAAACGTACATACGTGCGTGCTGCGTGCGTGCGTGTAGGGAGTCAACCAGTTCAAAGTGCTTTCTCAGCACCAGCCAGCCCTGCCAGTGTGTTGTGTCTGCCTGTCTGTGATGGGCTAATGTTTCACCTGAAGAGCAGCAGCCCAAAGCGGAGGTGACCGTTAGGGGCATCGACCCCGTCACACAGCAGCTGAGCTGACAAACTCAGACAGCCAGGGGGGGTGGGGGGACACAGACGCCACCACTGCAGTCAGAACTATACACAAAGCTTAGATCAAAAGTGACATTTTTAATGTTTTTGTGTTTTTCTAAGTGCCAAGGTTGTTTTTTAAGGGGCTTCCATGCAATGATAGACCAGGCTGAGGAGTGACTGGTCACACGGATGGGATATTTACATACAGTAGTACAAAGAACACAAAGTGGGCACACCATGAAAATGGCTCCAGATTAAATTACTTGACAAACCTAAACACTGCTGAAACCTGTCGCCAAGGACTGAGTGGATTATGGTGTCTTATCTGTCTCACGTCATCCCCACCGCGGGAAGTATAGCTGGAGTATAATTGCGAGCTTCTGTCTGTGAGCATACGTTAAAAAATGGCCGTGGTAACCGCTCCAGCTGTCCAATCGCTGAGCTTCTGTTTTCCGCCCCCTGCCAATTAGAGAGCAATCGGCTGAGCAAACAAAGCATTATCGGGCGGTTAAGTCGGCCTCTCATCTGCAGGGTTTTCGTGTCCTTTCCCCCATCGAGACTCCAACAACATCTGCAAACACCTGATAGGCGAGGCCAGGTATGGAGCAGCACCCAGCAGCCCAGTGCTGGGGTTAAATTGTTACCACCTTTCCCTAAGCACATCGCCGACAATTAACAATTTGGCCACTCCACTTCAAGGCCTCCGCTGGCTGAAGGGGTTAACCTCTCTGCTCCGGGAGATTTCTTTTAGATTTTCACGAGATCCCCAGACCTTTTCATCTCTCTCCGTCCTCTATTTCTTCTTCTCTGCTTCCACAAGGGCAAAGGCAGGGCAACAGGAAATTTCGGTGTGATATTTAGAAACAAATTTTCCTCCACGCTTGCTTAACTGAAACAAACAAACTTGTAAAAAAAACTTTGGGAGTAAAAAGTAATGGAGCTACTTGAGTGAGAAAATGGCTTGATATTCATATGAAAGCACTTAAAAAGTGTAGCACTTAAAAATAACTCAGGAAAGAGAGAGTGTCTCATGGGAGCATGGTTGATGATTGTGGACATCTTTTTGCATGTTTGAGGAAATTATAATCCTTGTTTGAGTCTCATGGGACGACCTGTTTTCCTAGCAATTAGTTTTACAGCCTCTTAAACAGGTTGGGAGAAGTAGAGTGTACTACTCTGGTCTGAGGCCAGTGACAGAGTGTGTGTGTGTGTGTGTGTGTGTGAGAGAGAGACATAGTGAGAGAGAGAGCGAGATAGGAAGGAGAGAGAGAGAGAGAGAGAGAGAGGAGAGAGAGAGAGAGAGAGAGAGAGAGAGAGAGAGAGAGAGGAAAGAGATAGACAGCGAGAGACGGAGGAAAGAGGGAGACAGCGAGAGACAGGGAGGAAAGAGGGAGACAGCAGAGACAGCAGGAAAGAGATAGACAGCGAGAGACGGAGGAAAGAGGGAGACAGCGAGAGACAGGGAGGAAAGAGGGAGACGAGAGACGGGAGACAGATGGAGGAAAGAGGGAGACAGCGAGAGACAGGCAGGAAAGAGAGACAGCGAGAGACGGAGGAAAGAGGGAGACAGCGAGAGACAGGCAGGAAAGAGATAGACAGCGAGAGACGGAGGAAAGAGGGAGACAGCGAGAGACGGAGGAAAGAGGGAGACAGCGAGAGACGGAGGAAAGAGGGAGACAGCGAGAGACAGGCAGGAAAGAAAGACAGGGAGACAGGAGACAGAGAGACGGAGGAAAGAGGGAGACAGCGAGAGACGGAGGAAAGAGGGAGACAGCGAGAGATGGAGGAAAGAGGGAGACAGCGAGAGACAGGCAGGAAAGAGGGAGACAGCGAGAGACGGAGGAAAGAGGGAGACAGGAGAGACGGAGGAAAGAGGGAGACAGCGAGAGCGGAGGAAAGAGGGAGACAGGACAGGAGGAAAGAGGGAGACAGCGAGAGACGGAGGAAAGAGGGAGACAGGGAGAGACAGGCAGGAAAGAGGGAGACAGCGAGAGACAGGAGGAAAGAGGGAGGAGACAGCAGGAAAGAGATAGACAGGAGGACGGAGGAAAGAGGGAGACAGCGAGAGACAGGGAGGAAAGAGGGAGACAGCGAGAGACAGGCAGGAAAGAGATAGACAGCGAGAGACGGAGGAAAGAGGGAGACAGCGAGAGACAGGCAGGAAAGAGATAGACAGAGACGGAGGAAAGAGGGAGACAGCGAGAGACAGGGAGGAAAGAGGGAGACAGCGAGAGACGGAGGAAAGAGGGAGACAGCGAGAGACAGGGAGGAAAGAGGGAGACAGCGAGAGACGGAGGAAAGAGGGAGACAGCGAGAGACGGAGGAAAGAGGGAGACAGCGAGAGACGGAGGAAAGAGGGAGACAGCGAGAGACAGGGAGGAAAGAGGGAGACAGGAGAGACAGGCAGGAAAGAGAGACAGCGAGAGACGGAGGAAAGAGGGAGACAGCGAGAGACAGGCAGGAAAGAGATAGACAGCGAGAGACGGAGGAAAGAGGGAGACAGCGAGAGACAGGAGGAAAGAGGAGACAGCGAGAGATGGAGGAAAGAGGGAGACAGCGAGAGACAGGCAGGAAAGAGGGAGGAGACAGGGAGACAGCGAGAGACAGGGAGGAAAGAGGGAGACAGCGAGAGACGGAGGAAAAGAGACAGGGAGACAGGCAGGAAAGAGAGACAGCAGGACGGAGGAAAGAGGGAGACAGGGAGAGACAGGCAGGAAAGAGGGAGACAGCGAGAGACAGGCAGGAAAGAGGGAGACAGCGAGAGACAGGGAGGAAAGAGGGAGATGGAGAAAAATATATAAAAATGTCGAAGGGGTAGAGCATGAATTTAAACATACCAATCCCCCTTTCTCTAGCGCCTCACACTCCTCTTCATCCCAGAGGAGACAGTCATGGGAACAGAGTAGCCCCTTAGCCCCTGCTGACTATTCCCTGGCCACCTTTGCCACCTCCATACGTGTCAGTGGAAGGGGGGCATTGGCTCACTTGACTGGGCAGTGCTGGGTAGTACCAGGCTGAGGTGCCCTCCCTGGCTGTCCAGTTCACTGAACCCTCCTGTACAGATAAGCAGTGCACTTGGCCATGTCTCCCTCTCCGGCTGGTTATTGCCCTGTGTGTGTGTGTGTGTGTGTGAGTACATGAGTGTGTGTAGTGGGTCCGGGGCAGTAGTGTGTGAAGGGCCCTCCCCACAGCCAGCCCTGCAGCGCCCAGCAGCAACTGGAGCAAATACGTTTAGGAATTAAGACTGGGGAGAAGGGAGGGGGAATGGCCCGCGGTGTGTACAAAGAGGTGAGTGAGTGAGTGAGTGAGTGAGTGAGTGAGTGAGTGAGTGAGTGAGTGAGTGAGTGAGTGAGTGAGTGAGTGAGTGAGTGAATGAGTGAGCGAGTGAGCGAGTGAGCGAGTGAGCGAGCGAGTGAGCATGTAAATTGCTAGTTGGTCCATCCAGCCTAAGTAATGCTAGGGTGAGTGAGTCTGTCTGTCTGTCGGTCTGTCAAGGTCTGTCAGGGTCTGTCTGCCTGTCTGTCAGGGTCTGTCTGTCTGTCTGTCTGTCTGTCTGTCTGTCTGTCTGTCTGTCTGTCTGTCTGTCTGTCTGTCTGTCTGTCTGTCTGTCAGGGTCTGTCTGTCAGGGTCTGTCTGTCTGTCTGTCGTGCTGCTCTTTTGCAGTGCTATACCAGCCCCTGCTAGCCACCCCAGGATGTGGACTGTCACTTCACATAGCTGGTGATGAGGCAGAGATGTCAGGAGAGGTGAGGACGGCAGCACACACAGGAGGGAAGGAGGAGAAAAAAGAGAGAGCGAGAAAAAGACTGGTGGGAATGACTTCATGCAGGACAAACAGCTCAGTAGGGTAGAGCAAGAACTGGGATCCACCCTCATTCTCTCCCTCCCATCCTCCCTCATTCTCTCCATCCCTCAAATCTTCTCCCTCCCTCTCCCTCCCTCCCTAAACCCAAATCCTGGCTCTTCAATAGGAATCAGAATGTGGTTTTGCCATTAAAAGGCTTGATCCTCTGGTTGGTTCTGATCTCATTAGGCTTACTAAACACAGCCATATGTTTGCTATCAGTCACACAGTAAGACAGGACAGGCTCAGAACACAGCACCACCAGGCACAGCTTCCCAGCACAGCACAGCTTCCCAAACAGCACAGTTTCCCAGCTCAGTACCACACCACAGCACCTATCAACTCACACTTTTAACCAAGTCACCACCAGATGATATTAGCCTGAAATCCATATTTGACCACATATTTCACCTAATAAACATATTTCACCTAAAAAACATATTTCACCTAATAAACATATTTCACCTAATAAACATACACATGCATCCTATTGGCACAAACAAAATCCGCCGGCCCCAATATCCTGTCCTTAACACACAGGGATGAATATATCTCCTCTCCTCGTTTCCCTCCACTCTCCTCTCCCCCTTTCCTCTCCTCTTTTCCCTCCACTCTGCATCACCTCTCCTCTCTCCTTTCCTCTCCTCTTTTCCCTCCACTCAGCATCACCTCTCTCCTTTCCTCTCCTCTTTTCCCTCCACTCTGCATCACCTCTCTCCTTTCCTCTCCTCTTTTCCCTCTCCTCTTTTCCCTCCACTCTGCATCACCTCTCCTCACCTCTCCTCTCCTCTTTTCCCTCCACTCTGCATCACCTCTCCTCTTTTCCCTCCACTCTGCATCACCTCTCCCCTTTCCTCTCCTCTTTTCCCTCCACTCTGCATCACCTCTCCCCCTTTCCTCTCCTCTTTTCCCCCACTCTGCATCACCTCTCATCTCCCCTTTCCTCTCCTCTTTTCCCCCACTCTGCATCACCTCTCCCCTTTCCTCTCCTCTTTTCCCTCCACTCTGCATCACCTCTCATCTCCCCTTTCCTCTCCTCTTTATCACCTTCTCTCCTCTCCCTCTTTTCCCTCCACTCTGCATCACCTCTCCTCCTTTCCTCTCTTCTTTTCCCTCCACTCTGCATCACCTCTCCCCTTTCCTCTCTTCTTAACCCCTCCACTCTGCATCACCTCTCATCTCCCCTTTCCTCTCCTCTTTTCCCCCACTCTGCATCACCTCTCCCTTTCCTCTCCTCTTTTCCCCCACTCTGCATCACCTCTCTCTCTTCTTTTCCCTCCACTCTGCATCACCTCTCCCCTTTCCTCTCTTCTTTTCCCTCCACTCTGCATCACCTCTCATCTCCCCTTCCTCTCCTCTTTATCACCTCTCCTCTTTCCCCCACTCTGCATCACCTCTCCCCTTTCCTCTCCTCTTTCCCCCACTCTGCATCACCTCTCCTCTCCTCCTTTCCCCCACTCTGCATCACCTCTCCCCTTTCCTCTCCTCTTTTCCCCCACTCTGCATCACCTCTCCCCTTTCCTCTCCTCTTTTCCCTCCACTCTGCATCACATCTCCTCTCCCCTTTCCTCTCCTCTTAACCCCCCTTCTCTCCTCTCCACTCCCGCTTTCCCTCCACTCTGCATCACCTCTCCTCTCCCTTTCCTCTCCCCTTTCCCTCCACTCTGCATCACCTCTCCTCTCCCCCTTTCCCTACACTCTGCATCACCTCTCCCCATTTCCTCTCCTCTTTTCCCTCCACTCAGCATCACCTCTCCTCGCCCATTTCCTGTCCTCTTTTCCCTCCATTCTGCATCTCCTCTCCACTCCTCTCTATTGAATAGTGAGGTGAACACAGTGATCTGAACACAATGCTAAGTGACACGGCCCACACTGCAAGCAGCAGCGGCGCAGCAGTGTGCCTGTGGCGGTGCACAGATCCCTTCAATCTGGAGGTCAGAGAGTGGCGTCACAACAGCCCTGCAAAGATAGGCTCCATATGCCAACTCTCACTACTGGAAGAACTGTACTCACTGACTGACTGGTTGACTGACTAGGTGGCTAACTGGCTGGCTGGCTAACTAACTCACTGATGCATGTGTCTGGTTCCATTCCAGCCTATAGCCCCTTCCCATAGTTCCTACCTCCCTGATACTATGTGGTTCTGGTTCCATTATGACCCCTAGCTCCTAACTCACTGAAGTAGGAGCCTAGATCATTTTTTCCTTCTCCAGAACATGTGCACCAGTTGACCTGTGATGCGAGCACACCTTTGTTAAGCAGGAACGACCCAGTCCCAGACTACATGGGGTTAAAGAATATCCCACACACTCAGGCTTCAAAGACCAGTCTCTAATTTGAACCTTTTCGTGACACTTAAAAGACCCAAGGACTCATTTGATTCTGATGGTGCAGCCATTTAGAATTTCCATCTGAAAACAATGTAGAGCGTGGTGACAGCAGTCTTATCTGTTTTGATCGATCATGGTTGATATGGCTGGGAGAAACATATATAAGCACATGGGCACAAACAAGTACACGTTCACACAAAACACACACACAAGCCTGGTGGACATGAGCCGGGGCCCTAGGTGTACCATACTGCGTCATCAGCTGATTATGAGACAGAGTGTGTGGGCCGGTAAGATGTTTAGAAGACAGTACTAGGGAGCTACTCTCTAATCTGTGGTAGCAGGATTCAGTGGCACCAGTAGAGACATATATCCTCTACAGGAGGTATCCTCTACAGGACGTATCCTCCACAGGAAGTATCCTCCACAGGAAGTATCCTCCAATCAGGGCAAGGTGACCGTAAACATGACCGAATACAAACAGTGTAGCTATTTTCTCCGCAAGGCAATCAAACAAGCTAAGCGTCAGTATAGAGATAAAGTGGAGTCGCAATTCAACGGCTCAGACATGAGAGGTATGTGGCAGGGTCTACAGTCAATCACGGACTATAAAAGAAAAACCAGCCCCATCGCGGACCACGATGTCTTGCTCCCAGACAGACTAAACAACTTTTTTGCTCGCTTTGAGGACAATACAGTGCCACTGACATGGCGCGCTACCAAAATCTACGGGCTCTCCTTCACTGTAGCCAACGTGAGTAAAACATTTAAACGTGCTAACCCTCGCAAGGTTGCAGGCCCAGATGGCATCCCCGGCCGCACAGACCAGCTGGCTGGTGTGTTTACAGACATATTCAATCAATCCTTATCCCAGTCTGCTGTCCCCACTTGCTTCAAGAGGGCCACCATTGTTCCTGTTCCCAAGAAAGCGAAGGTAACTGAGCTAAACGACTATCGCCCCGTAGCACTCACTTCCGTCATCATGAAGTGTTTTGAGAGACAAGTCAAGGACCATATCACCTCCACCCTACTTGACACCCTAGACCCACTACAATTTGCTTACCGCCCCAATAGGTCCACAGACGACGCAATTGCCATCACACTGCACACTGCCCTAACCCATCTGGACAAGAGGAATACCTATGTAAGAATGCTGTTCATTGATTACAGCTCAGCATTTAACACCATAGTACCCTCCAAAATCATCATTAAGCTCGAGACCCTGGGTCTCGACCCCGCCCTGTGCAACTGGGTCCTGGACTTCCTGACGGGCAGCCCCCAGGTGGTGAGGGTAGGTAACAACATCTCCATTCCGCTGATCCTCAACACTGGGTTCCCACAAGGGTGCGTTCTCAGCCCTCTCCTGTACTCCCTAATAATCACCCACGACTGCGTGGCCATGCACGCCTCCAACGCAATCAACAAGTTTGCAGACGACACTACAGTGGTAGGCTTGATTACCAACAACGACGAGACGGCCTACAGGGAGGAGGTGAGGGCCCTCGGAGTGTGGTGTTAGGAAAATTACCTCACACTCAATGTCAACACTTCAGGAAACAGCAGAGGGAGCAGCCCCCTATCTATTGACGGGGCAGTAGTGGAGAGGGTGGAAAGTTTTAAGTTCCTCGGCGTACACATCACGGACAAACTGAATTGGTCCACCCACACAGACAGCATCGTGAAGAAGGCGCAGCAGCGCCTCTTCAACCTCAGGAAATTCAGCTTGTCACCAAATACACTCACAAACTTCTACAGATGCACAATCGAGAGCATCCTGTTGGACTGTATCACCGCCTGGTACGGCAACTGCTCCACCCATAACCGTAAGGCTGTCCAGAGGGTAGTGAGGTCTGCACAACGCATCACCGGGGGCAAACTACCTGCCCTCCAGGACACCTACAACACCTGATGCCACAGGAAGGCCATAAAGATCATCAAGGACAACAACCACCCGAGCCACTGCCTGTTCACCCCACTATCATCCAGAAGGCGAGGTCAGTACAGGTGCATCAAAGCAGGGACCGAGAGACTGAAAAACAGATTCTATCTCAAGGCCATCAGACTGTTAAACAGCCATCATAACATTGCGTTGCTGCTGCCAACATACTGACTCAACTCTAGCCACTTTAATAATGGAAAAATTTATGTAATCAATTTATCACTAGCCACTTTATATAATGCTTACATACCCTACATTACTCATCTCATATGTATATACTGTACGCTATACCATCTACTGCATCTTGCCATCTTAATGTAATTAAATGTATCACTAGCCACTTTAAACAATGCCATTTTATATAATGTTTTCATACCCTACATTACTCATCTCATATGTATATACTGTACTCTATACCATCTACTGCATCTTGCCTATGCCGTTCGGGCATCACTCATTCATATATTTTTATGTACATATTCGTATTCGTTCCTTTACACTTGTGTGTATAAGGTGGTTGTGAAATTGTTAGGTTATATTGTTAGATATTACTGCATGGTCGGAACTAGAAGCACAAGCATCTTGCTACACGTGCATTAACATCTGCTAACCATGTGTATGTGACAAATACATTTGATTTGATTTACAGGAGGTATCCTCTACAGGAAGTATCCTCTACAGGAAGTATCCTCCACAGGAAGTATCATCTACTTATGATCACTGGATAGTTGTGGAATGAATCACCACAGAGCATACACACACAGTAATTGAGATGCTAGCCAGCAGTACTGTAGCTCACTCCTAGCTACATCAAAGCTCCGCTATAGCAATATGGCAGCTAACGCAAGAGGGGAATTCCCTTTCAGTCTGTCTCCTGCTTTCTCCCTCTGTGACAGACAGACACGACAGATGGGCAGACTGGGTTACCGTGACTACAGCCGGACACACCAGGGCGATAACCTCACCACAGCAACCTCCAGGGACCAATAATTAATTAATATGACTTTAGCAGGAGCTCTCACAGAATGTGATCTAATTGGTCCTCCACAATTATGTAATGGCCTCGCCTTGTAAAGAGACGATCTGGCTAAACTGTAACACACACACAAACACAGAGGCACGAACGCACACCCATATACAGTTGAAGTCGGAAGTTAACATACACTTATGAGTCATTAAAAAAAAAAAATCGACCACTCCACAAATTTCGGTTAGGAGTCGGTTAGGACATCTACTTTGTGCATGACAAGTCATTTTTCCAACAATTGTTTACAGACAGATCATTTCACCTATATTTCACTGTATCACAATTCCAGTGGGTCAGAATACGCTAAGTTGACTGTGCCTTTAAACAGCTTGGAAAATTCCGGAAAATGATGTCATGATTCAGATGCTTCTGATAGGCTAATTGACATCATTTGAGTCAATTGGAGGTGTACCTGTGGATGTATTTCAAGGTCTACCTTCAAACTCAGTGCCTCTTTGCTTGACATCATGGGGAAATCAAAAGAAATCCCCAAAAAATGTAGACCTCCACAAGTCTGGTTCATCCTTGGGAGAAATTTACAAACGCCTGAAGGTACCATGTTCATGTGTATAAACAATGGTATGCAAGTATAAACACCACGGGACCACGCAGCCCTCATACTGCTCAGAAAGGAGACGCGGTCAGTCTCCTAGAGATGAATGTACTTTGGTGCAAAAAGTGCAAATCAATCCCGGAACAACAGCAAAGGACCTTGTGAAGATGCTGGAGGTAACAGCTACAAAAGTATCTATATCCACAGTAAAATTAGTCCTATATCGACATAACCTAACAGGCCGCTCAGCAAGGATGAAGCCACTGCTCCAAATTCGCCATAAAAAAAGCCTGACTACGGTTTGCAACTGCACATGGGGACAAAGACCGTACTTTTTTGGAGAAATGTCCTCTGGTCTGACGAAACAAAAATAGAACTGTTTGGCCGTAATGACCATCGTTATGTTTGGAGGAAAAGGGGGAGGCTTGCAAGCCGAAGACACCATCCCAACCGTGAAGCACAGGGGTGACAGCATCATGTTGTGGGGGTGCTTTGCTGCAGGAGAGACTGGTGCACTTCACAAAATAGATGGAATCATGAGGATGGAAAATGATGTGGATATATTGAAGCAACATATCAAGACATCCGTCAGGAAGTTAAAGCTTGGTCGCGAATGGGTCCTCCAAATGGACAACGACCCCGAGCATACTTCCAATGTTATGGCAAAATGGCTTAAGGACAACAAAGTCAAGGTATTGGAGTGGCCATCACAAAGCCCTGACCTCAATCCCAAAGAAAATCTGTGGGTAGAACTGAAAAAGCGAATGCGAGCAAGGAGGCATACAAACCTGACTCAATTACACCAGCTCTGTCAGGAGGAATGGGCCAAAATTCACCCAACTTATTGTGGGAAGCTTGTGGAAGGCTACCCAAAACGTTTGACCCAAGTTAAACAATTTCAAGGCAAGGCTATCAAATACTAATTGAGTGTATGTAAACTCCTGACCCACTGGGAATGTGATGAAAGAAATAAAAGCTTAAATAAATCACTCTCTACACTATTATTCTGATATTTCACATTCTTAAAATAAAGTGGTGATCCTGACCTAAAACAGGGAATTTTTACTGGGGTTAAATGTGAGGAATTGTGAAAAAACGAATTTTAATTGTATTTGGCTAAGGTGTATGTAAACGTCCGACTTCAACTGTACATACAGAGGCGCACACAGTTTATTTTCATTTTCATTTTTGTGTCCTTTTAACCTGGTGACATGTGCAGTCATCTAGTGTGGGAGTCAGTGGTAGTGGGCTGTGTTGGTCAACATGTCAGAGAGCTGCTGTGTGGGAGTCAGTGGTAGTGGGCTGTGTTGGTCAACATGTCAGAGAGCTGCTGTGTGGGAGTCAGTGGTGGTGGGCTGTGTTGGTCAACATGTCAGAGAGCTGTCAGTGGTGGTGCTGTGTTGGGGAGTCAGCTGCTGTGTGGTGGTGGGGCTGTGTGGGTCAACATGTCAGAGAGCTGCTGTGATGGGAGTCAGTGGTGGGGGCTGTGTTGGTCAACATGTCAGAGAGCTGCTGTGATGGGAGTCAGTGGTGGGGGGCTGTGTTGGTCAACATATCAGAGAGCTGCTGTGTGGGAGTCAGTGGTAGTGGGCTGTGTGGGTCAACATGTCAGAGAGCTGCTGTGATGGGAGTCAGTGGTGGGGGCTGTGTTGGTCAACATGTCAGAGAGCTGCTGTGATGGGAGTCAGTGGTGGGGGCTGTGTTGGTCAACATATCAGAGAGCTGCTGTGATGGGAGTCAGTGGTGGGGGCTGTGTTGGTCAACATGTCAGAGAGCTGCTGTGATGGGAGTCAGTGGTGGGGGCTGTGTTGGTCAACATGTCAGAGAGCTGCTGTGATGGGAGTCAGTGGTGGGGGCTGTGTTGGTCAACATATCAGAGAGCTGCTGTGATGGGAGTCAGTGGTGGGGGCTGTGTTGGTCAACATATCAGAGAGCTGCTGTGATGGGAGTCAGTGGTGGGGGCTGTGTTGGTCAACATATCAGAGAGCTGCTGTGATGGGAGTCAGTGGTGGGGGGCTGTGTTGGTCAACATGTCAGAGAGCTGCTGTGATGGGAGTCAGTGGTGGGGGGCTGTGTTGGTCAACATATCAGAGAGCTGCTGTGATGGGAGTCAGTGGTGGGGGGCTGTGTTGGTCAACATATCAGAGAGCTGCTGTGATCCTGATGATCCCCTCATAAACCCAGGGCTTAATATCAGTCCTGCATCCCAAATTACATTCTATTCAAGTAGTGCACTTTAAAGGCTATAAAGTAGTGCACTTTAAAGGCTATAAAGTAGTGCACTATAAAGGGTATAAGGTAGTGCACTTTAAAGGCTATAAAGTAGTGCACTTTAAAGGCTATAAAGTAGTGCACTATAAAGGGTATAAAGTAGTGCACTTTAAAGGGTATAAAGTAGTGCACTATAAAAGGTATGAAGTAGTGCACTATAAAGGGAATAAAGTAGTGCACTATAAAGGGAACAACAGTCTAACGACGCAGTCTTGGACACCTGTCTCTGGTTATAGCAACTCCACCCTCCTAGTCAGAGAGCATATGGGAAGAGGCCGGAGGGTTAGAGGACAGAGGGTTAGAGGACAGAGGGTTAGAGGACAGAGGGTTATAGGACAGAGGGTTAGAGACTAGAGGGTTAGAGCCCAGAGGGGAAGAAGAGGCCAGAGGGTTAGAGACAGAGGGGAAGAGACTGAGAGTTAGAGTCCAGAGGGTTAGAGACAGAGGGTTAGAGTCCAGAGGGGCAGAAGAGGCCAGAGGGGAAAAAGAGGCCAGAGGGTTAGAGACAGGGGGTTAGAGACCAGAGGGTAGAGACAGAGTGTTAGAGTCCAGAGGGGCAGAAGAGGCCAGAGGGTTAGAGGCCAGAGGGGAAGAAGAGTCCAGAGGGGAAGAAGAGTCCAGAGGGGAAGAAGAGTCCAGAGGGGAAGAAGAGTCCAGAGGGGAAGAAGAGTCCAGAGGGGAAGAGGGGTCCAGAGGGTTAGAGACAAGAGGGTTAGAGACCAGAGGGGAAGAAGAGTTCAGAGGGGCAGAAGAGGCCAGAGGGTTAGAAGAGGCCAGAGGGTTAGAAGAGGCCAGAGGGTTAGAAGAGGCCAGAGGGGAAGAAGAGGCCAGAGGGGAAGAAGAAGAGGCCAGAAGGGAAGAAAAGCCCAGAGGAAGAAGAGGACCAGAGGGGAAGAAGAAGAGGCCATAGGGGAAGAAGAAGAGGCCATAGGGGAAGAAGAAGAGGCCAGAAGGGAAGAAGAAGAGGCCATAGGGGAAGAAGAAGAGGCCATAGGGGAAGAAGAAGAGGCCAGAGGGGTCAGAAGAAGAGGCCAGAGGGGAAGAAGAGGCCAGAGGGGAAGAAGAGGCCAGAGGAGAAGAAGGAGAGGCCAGAGGGGAAGAAGAGAGGCCAGAGGGGAAGAAGAGGCCAGAGGGCAAGAAGAGGCCAGAGGGGAAGAAGAGGACAGAGGGGAAGAAGAGGACAGAGGGGAAGAAGAGGCCAGAGGGGAAGAAGAGGACAGAGGGGAAGAAGAGGCCAGAGGAGGAGAAGAGAGGCCAGAGGAGAAGCAAGCCAGCAAGCCAGGAACTCTCAGTATTGGGTTGAACGCACCCAGTCTGGTGCATCCAGAGGGGCAGAAGAGGCCAGAGGGGAAAAAGAGGCCAGAGGGTTAGAGACCAGAGGGTTAGAGACCAGAGGGTTAGAGTCCAGAGGGTTAGAGTCCAGAGGGGAAGAAGAGAGGCCAGAGGGGAAGAAGAGAGACCAGAGGGGAAGAAGAGAGGCCAGAGGAGAAGAAGAGGCCAGAAGGGAAGAAAAGACCAGAGGGGAAGAAGAGGACCAGAGGGGAAGAAGAAGAGGCCATAGGGGAAGAAGAAGAGGCCAGAGGGGAAGAAGAAGAGGCCAGAAGGGAAGAAGAGGCCAGAGGGGAAGAAGAGGCCAGAGGGGAAGAAGAAGAGGCCAGAAGGGAAGAAGAAGAGGCCAGAAGGGAAGAAGAAGAGGCCAGAAGGGAAGAAGAAGAGACCAGAAGGGAAGAAGAAGAGGCCAGAAGGGAAGAAGAGTCCAGATGGGTCAGAAGAAGAGGCCAGAGGGGAAGAAGAGGCCAGAGGGGGAAGAAGAGGCCAGAGGCCAGAGGGGAAGAAGAAGATGCCAGAAGGGAAGAAGAGTCCAGAGGGGGAAGAAGAAGAGGCCAGAGGGGTCAGAAGAAAGAGGTGGCCAGAGGGGTCAGAAGAAGAGGCCAGAGGGGTCAGAAGAAGAGGCCAGAGGGGAAGAAGAGGCCAGAGGGGAAGAAGAGGCCAGAGGGGAAGAAGAGGCCAGAGGAGAAGAAGAGAGGCCAGAGGAGAAGAAGAGAGGCCAGAGGAGAAGAAGAGAGGCCAGAGGGGAAGAAGAGGCCAGAGGGGAAGAAGAGGCCAGATGGGAAGAAGAGGCCAGAGGGGAAGAAGAGGCCAGAGGGGAAGAAGAGGACAGAGGGGAAGAAGAGGACAGAGGGGAAGAGGAGGAGCCAGAGGGGAAGAAGAGAGGCCAGAGGGGAAGAAGAGGCCAGAGGGGAAGAAGAGAGGCCAGAGGAGAAGCAAGCCAGCAAGCCAGGAACTCTCAGTATTGGGTTGAACGCACCCAGTTTGGTGCATCCAGAGGGGCAGAAGAGGCCAGAGGGGGAAGAAGAAGAGGCCAGAAGGGAAGAAGAGTCCAGAGGGGTCAGAAGAAGAGGCCAGAGGGGTCAGAAGAAGAGGCCAGAGGGGTCAGAAGAAGAGGCCAGAGGGGTCAGAAGAAGAGGCCAGAGGGGGAAGAAGAGCCCAGAGGCCAGAGGGGAAGAAGAAGAGGCCAGAAGGGAAGAAGAGTCCAGAGGGGAAGAAGAAGAGGCCAGAGGGGTCAGAAGAAGAGGCCAGAGGGGAAGAAGAGGCCAGAGGAGAAGAAGAGGCCAGAGGGGAAGAAGAGAGGCCAGAGGGGAAGAAGAGGCCAGAGGGGAAGAAGAGGCCAGAGGGGGAAGAAGAGGCCAGAGGGGAAGAAGAGAGGCCAGAGGGGAAGAAGAGGACAGAGGGGAAGAAGAGGACAGAGGGGAAGAGGTGGCCAGAGGGGAAGAAGAGAGGCCAGAGGGGAAGAAGAGAGGCCAGAGGGGAAGAAGAGGCCAGAGGAGAAGAAGAGAGGCCAGAGGAGAAGCAAGCCAGCAAGCCAGGAACTCTCAGTATTGGGTTGAATGCACCCAGTCTGCTGTATGCGTCAATATATGTGTATGTGTTTTGAGTGTGTATATGAGTGAGTGTGTATATGAGTGAGTGTGTATATGAGTGAGTGTGTATATGAGTGAGTGTGTATATGAGTGAGTGTGTATGTGAGTGAGTGAGTGAGTGAGTGAGTGAGTGAGTGAGTGAGTGAGTGAGTGAAAGTGAGTGAGTGAGTGAGTGAGGAGAAGAGCCAGCAAGCCAGGAAGTGAGTGAGTGAGTGAGTGAGTCTGAGTATGAATGATGTGTAGTGTTTTGAGTGAGTGAGAGACAGACAGACAGACAGACAGACAGACAGACAGACAGACAGACAGACAGACAGACAGACAGACAGACAGACAGACAGACAGACAGACAGACAGACAGACAGACAGAGAGAGAGAGAGAGAAAGTGTGTATGAGATGGAGAAAAAGAGAGTGAGAGAATGTATGTGGGCAGGGATGGTGGTGGATGTCACAGCTGATAAGTGTATTAGCGCTGATGATGATGCTAATTACACAGTCAGTGATCCAGTACACTGACTAGCTACAGCAGACTGTTGTGACTCACAACAGTACACTGACTAGCTACAGCAGACTGTTGTGACTCACTGATTAGCGTTAGCCACATTAGCCAGCATCAGCCACACATCTCAATGAGCTGGTGGGAGAGATGCTACGCTAGGCTAGAGCGATCTAGCTAAGGCAGCATTGCGGTGAGTCATTGACTGGTGTTAGCCACATTAGCCACACATCTCAGTGAGCGGGTGAGAAAGCTTTGCTTCAGTGAGCTGTCCTTCATAGACAGTGACAGAAGAGAGATGAGGAAGAAGACAAAGAAAAGGAGTGGAGAAGAACTGTAGAATGAATCATCTCTCTGAATGAGGTTGAGAGGAAGCAGCCAGTGTCATATCTTTCTTTGGACTGTGTGCGTACAGTACATGTTAGTGTGTGTCTGTGTGAAGGGACAGTTACCTAATGCAGCAGTAAATCCTCTCCTCATTAGTAGACTAATGACAGTGATGTGGGGTGACGAGAGCACAGACCTGGACTTCTGAGCTGCTGCTGACACACACACACACACACAGAAACACACATAGACAGAGTGAAACCTGAAGCTGGAAGAGTCCTGGGCTCCTGTCCAGGGCGTTGGAGCTCAAAGGCTTTGGTGTGTGTGTGTGTGTACTGTACTGTACATATGTATGTGTGTGTGTGTACTGTACTGTACGTACGTATGTATGTATGGTTGTGTGTGTGTGTGTGTGTGTGTGTGTGTGTGTACATGGTCCAGTACACTTGTAGTTCTGATGGCTTTGCGCCCTTGCCCTCTCCCACGCTAATGTCAAGTCACACCAGCTACACTCTCTCTCCATCCCCCTCTCTTCTCCTCGCTCTGCTTCTCAGTAGTTGAAAATCACAAGATAGTAAATGTAATCTTAATGGTCACATACACATATTTAGCAGATGTTATTGCGGGTGTAGCGAAATGCTTGTGTTCCTAGCTCCAACAGTGCAGTAGTATCTAACAATTCACAACAATACACACATCTAAAAGTAAAATAATGGAATAAATATAAATATTAGGACGAGCAATATTGTACAGTATATACATATGAGATGAGTAAAGCAGTATGTAAACATTATTAAAGTGCCCAGTGATTCCATGTCTATGTATATAGGGCAGCCTCTAAGGTGCAGGGTTGAGTTACCGGGTGGAAGTTGGCTAGTGATGGTTATTTAACAGTCTGATGGCCTTAAGATAGAAGCTGTTTTTCAGTCTCTCGGTCCCTGCTTTGATGCACCTGTACTGACCTCGCCTTCTGGGTGATAACGGGGTGAACAGGCAGTGGCTCGGGTCGTTGATGTCCTTGATTATCTTTTTTGCCTTCCTTTGACATCGGGCACTGTAGGTGTCATGGAGGGCCGGCAGTGTGCCCCTGGTGATGTGTTGGGCAGGGATGTGCTCAATTTATTTTATTTTACCTTTATTTAACTAGGCAAGTCAGTTAAGAACAAATTCTTATTTTCAATGACGGCCTATTTAAATAAAGGTTAAATAAATAAAATAAAAATATTGCGCCTTCTGTCTGTGTGGGTGGACCATTTCAGATTGTCACCTTCTACACTGCGGTCCCGACGATGTGGATATGGGCGTGCTCCCTCGGTTTCCTGATATCCACGATCAGCTCCTCCGTTTTGTTGACGCCAGGGCCCTCATCTCCTCCCTGTAGGCTGTCTTGTCATTGTTGGTAATCAGGCCTACTACTGTTGTTTCGTCTGCAAACTTAATGATTGAGTTGGAGGTGTGTGTGGCCATGCAGTCAAGGGTGAACAGGGAGTACAGGAGAGGGCTGAGTACACACCCCTGTGGGGCCCCTGTGTTGAGGATCAGTGAAGAGGAGGTGTTGTTTCCTACCTTCACCACCTGGGGGCGGCCCGTCAGGATGTCCAGGACCCAGTTGCACAGGGCGGGGTTCAGACCCAGGGCCCCGAGCCTAATGATGAGCTTGGAGGGTACTATGGTGTTGAAGGCTGAGCTATAGTCAATGCACAGGATTCTGACGTAGTTATTCCTCTTTTCCAGATAGGATGGGGCAGTGTGCAGTGCGATGGCGATTGCATCTATGTGGATCTATTGGGGTGGTAAGCAAATCATAGTGGGTCTAGAGTGTTAGGTAAGGTAGAGGTGATATGATCCTTAACTAGCCTCTCAAAGCACTTTATGATGACAGAAGTGAGTGCTACGGGGCGATAGTAATTTTGTTCAGTTACCTTTGCTTTCTTGGGAACCTGAACAATGGAAGATATCTTGAAGCAAGTGGGGACAGCAGACTGGGATAAGGAGAGATTGGATATGTCCGTTAACACTCCAGCCAGCTGGTCTGCGCATGCTCTGAGGACGCGGCTAGGGATACCGTCTGGGTGTGTACATTACATTGCTCCATATGTCATCCACTGAAGACAGAGAATAGTCTATTGTGTAAGACGGTATGTCAGACGGTATGTCAGTCTAAAACGTCATCTTCAGTGTGTGTCCAGCTGAACCTTCTTATGGCTCTACTCTACAGTCAGTAATGGAGATAATATTCTGTGACGGTGTAGAGACAGCCAGGAGGCACACAGCCAAAAGGTCAGAGTGAACAATCTGTCCACACAAAAAGCAGAAGGGACGGGAGGGTGTTTCTCTAATTTCCCAGCACAACACTTGAATACACACCTTTTTTCTTTGACAAAATAGACAACACAGTATGGAAGCACAAGCTGAACCTTTGCTACAGAGGAGTGGGGTTCGTTACTGGTCTTTAAGACTGAGTGGGAGCCTGTTAACAACTAGTAGGGCCAGAGGTGAACTGATGAAAACTGTGTGTGTGTGAGTGAAGGCTAAGGGTTAATTGGTGTTCGTTGTTATAGTGAGAGAGCAGAACACCCAGGAGGCATCCATCCATGCCAAGGGTAAAACACACAAACACTCTCACGCACATACACCCACACACGCACACCAAAGACTTGTGTGTTGTGAGAGGAGGAGTTGATGTGGTGGGGGCTATTGTTGGTTGGGCAGACCTCCACCTCCCAGTACATTGTGTGATGGTTAAGTGAATCTCGCTGTCCCTGCAGCCTAGCTGTATGGTGGAGACTAGAGACATAGAGAAAGAGGGGGATAGAGAGTCAAAGAAAGAGCGGACAGAGGGAGACAGAGAGAGGCCAGTGTTTGTAAAAGGTCTATTGAGGCCAGAGGCTCTTTGGCCTTGGGCTGCTCTAGACTGCTGCTCTAATGACCACTCTAATGGTAGCACCACTCTCACCCCCCACGGCCAGCACTGTATGTGTGTGTGAGTCACTTACTGCACGAACACAACGATACCCACCCACCCATCCATCCATCCATCCATCCACCCCCTCCTCCTCTCACAAATGTAAGTGTGTGTGTGTGTGTGTGTGTGTGTGTGTGTGTGTGTGTGTGTGTGTGTGTGTGTGTGTGTGTGTGTGTGTGTGTGTGTGTGCATTTTTGCGATTGTCATTTCGGTCCCATTCCCCATTGGTTTTTGTGTGTGTTTTTGGTGTATTATTCCTGGTCTTAATGGCACAGCGCTTGCCAGTTAGGGTTGGCCCTTCCACAAATACACACTCACTCAGATGTGCGAGTATTAGACCAGTAGACAGGCTGTTGAGGCAGATTACCCAGCTCTCCCTGCTGTGTGTCTCTGAATGACACCAAGTCACTTCGCCACGGGGACGAACGCTCTACAGAGAGAGGTGTTTCACACAATAGACAGATAGCACCTAGATTTCTCACACAAACACACCTCAACAAAAAACGCAACCAGGCAGCACCTCACCTGAAACTAACCATGACTGACAAAGCATTCACACTCAGAAACACTGGTCCCTTCAACACCAACAATACACTATCTGCTAGGTTTAACCCAGTTGTGTGTAAAAAGGCTCACAGAGCTACTGTAGAGAGTCTAGTGGGGTGGAGGAGGGAAGGGAAGCCAGGAGACAAGGTGAGAGGACATTGGGCCAGTCATTTGGACAGATAGTCAGGCATGGTTGGTCACCTTTTATAACTGCGGCAG